>NC_058406.1:25048491-25332673 GCF_002201575.2 Neomonachus schauinslandi
ATCTATCTATCTATCTATCTATCTATCTATCTATCTATCTATCTATCTACCTACCTACCTATCTATCCATCCATCCATCTATACCTATTTCTTTCTATCCATTGGTCCTTTACATCTATATCTGTACCTGTATCTATATCCACATTTACATATACAGGTTCTAAATAAATCTCTCTCTCTCTGCCTATATCTATACTTCTATATCTATAGCTAAACTTATATCTCTATCTTGAAAATCAAGAGATTTTGAAAAAGCATCCTACCCCAAGAGATCCTGAATTACACTCCTGGCTGGGTGTGCGTTTGTGGGGTGTTGATATAAAAAACTCATTTCATTGAGAACTACTGATAGAATGGAATTGAATAATAAAATTGAGTAAGATTGGTCTAATGGCTATTACAAAGCTAATTTAACCCTAACAACAGCTCTAGGAGGCAAAGGTTTTCCTCTCTGCATTTTACGCTGAGGGAACTGCAGCTCAGAGGGGTCAAGCTCCAGCCCCCACAGGCACCTAGCTGGCAGGGGGGAGGGCTGAGATTAAGGGCCAGGCAGTGAGTGCTGGGCCTGAGCTCCCCATCTCTCTGTGGCCTCTCAATCCTGCAGAGCACACACTCTCTTCTGAGATACTTAAGGAATTAAAAAAAAAATGTCTTCGGCTACTGAGCAGATCTCATTTCATCCCCAGAGCGGAAATGGTACAGGCTATATTCTCTCACCATGTGGCAATAAAATGAGAAATTAACACAAATGTTTAAATGTAACAGAACAAAATCCAAGTTCCTGGAGGAAAAGAAGAGGCAGCCTTAAAGGACTCAGGCAAAAAGAGGAAAACATGATGACAGATTATCTAGAAAGTAACAAGGAGGACAATAGTACACATCAATGCTCATAGCATGAAGCCCAAAGTATGCTTAGAGGGGAGTGTACTACTATCCACATGCTCTTCATTACACAGGGAAAATAATGAACAAAGCTCTTAGTTCAAGGAGTTAGCACAAGAAGAACAACATAAACTGAAGAAAAACAGGAGAAGAGACATTATGAAATAAACCCAGAAGTTAATTAATTAAAAAATAACAAAGTCCACAGAAGAATTGAGAAGTAGAAGCAGTAAGAAATGCAACAAAACAACACCAAACCTCTGGTCCTGATGGGAAAAGAGGGGCACTAGGAATATAGCCCTCGGCGTGCAAAGGCAGGGGCTATAACTGCTAACACAGAGGAGATTCAACAGCATTAGAGTCGATGATATAACCTATGCTGCTGAATTTAAAATAATTACAAAATGGGCTTTTTACTAAAATATAAAGTATCCACACTGATATTGAGGTAAGATGCTTGAATAGACCAATAACCATGGAAGAAAATAAAAGAAAAAACACTAAAAAGGAAGAGATTAAATAATGAGACATATTTATTTGCAGAAGATATTGCTTCTTGCCTTAAGGGCCTGGGAGAAATCAGTCGGTAGTGTTACCTTTATTACAGAGGGTTCATTGACTTTACAAAATGACTATACCAAAAATACCAGTCTTCTACTATAGTAGCAGAGACCAGCTAGAAAATATAATGGAGGGAAGGGGAGACCCGTTTACAGCAGCAACAAAAACAACAAAAATTGCCATGAAATATCTAGGAGGGAAGTTAACAAAAAACGAATACAGCCAAAGTGAAAATTAGAGCCCCGTCCCCAAGGTTACAAAAGATAGGTCAATGGAGAGACATACCATGTTCCTGGAAGGGAAGAAGGGTGACTATCATAAAGATGTGAGTTCTCCTTCAATGAATCAATAAGTTTAAAGGAAGTTCAATGAAAACTCTGATGCGAATTTTTTTAACTTGACAAGGTATTTCTAAGAAGTTATTTGGAGGCAAAAATCAACAAGAACAGCCAATAAAAAATTCAAAAGAAAGAATGAGTTTGGGGACTTATAGTACCCTATGTTTAAAATGATCATAATATTAAACATTTTCATAATCTTACATTATGAAAAATGTAAAAAAACTTTTTGACACTGATACAAAAATAAACAGATACTTAAAGACATGGATAAAAATTCTAGAAACATATCCTTAACTTCATAAAAATTTAATAGATGTAAATCTGGCATTTTGAAAATTCTGTTAGGACAACTGATTAACTAAATTTGAAAGAATATGGTTAGATTCCCTAAAACAAATAACAACTCAAAATAAATTCCAAAGGTATTAAAGCAAAACAAACTGTAAAGAAGTGAAAGAAAACACAGAATATTTACTTAATCAGCATAAAAGTAAAGGAGAAAACTATAAAAGAAAGCATTGATAGATCTGATATCATGGGAAATTTAAATTTTCTGACATTAAAACACACCCTGAAGAAAATTAAATGGCAAACGATAAAGTGTAAGGGAAGGCTTTTTATAGCATATAATATGGACATGAAGTTTTTATGGTACATGATATGTATAGCTTGTAATAATATGGAGCTCTCTTAAATCAATAAGATAAATGCTGACAGAAAAATCAACAGCAATTCACAATTAAATTCACAGATAAAAAATGCATGGGCCAATAATTACATTATGAAAAGTTTAACTCAACTAGTAATAAAAAAAAGGCAAATTAAGAAATGAGATACCATTTTCACTTTTCAAACTGATGATGTTTTGGTTCCTTAATTAGCTAGTTTTTGTGAGAATAAAACATGCCCTCTTATTTATTGGTGGTGAACAAAGTGGCAAGAACTTTCTGCAGGGATGACTGGAATTTTGGCATATCTCAAAATCTGTGGCCAGGCTTATAGGGCCTCTTTCTTTTCAGCTGGCCCACCATACCCTCAGCCCACCACCATTCCCAATGCCGGCTGAGCCCTGGGTACCTGTGTGGGAGCCCGAGAGGGAGCTGAGGAGCCGGGAGTGCTGGCTGTGGCCATCATGCACCTCTACCACGTCGTTGAGGGCCGTGTGGAAGAAGGCGAACTGTCCAAACACCACTGTGGAGGAGACATGGAGACCTCAGCATGGAATATTGGCCGCCATGCTGGGGGCAAGGACTGGAGGTGTGGGGGCTGCAGGCTGGGAGCAGGGAAGCCTTGGAGGAAGTTGTTGGTCCCTGGGGCTAACTGCTTGCTGAGGCTTTCTACCGGCTGATCAGCACACTGGCCAGACACCAGGCACAGGGTTGTGGGGAGGTGGAGAGGGCTGGCTAGCATTCTCCCTCACCGGTAAAGGTAACATTGAAGACTGAACTCAGTGGTCGGGGTTGGTGGAAGTGGAGCTGAGCTAAGCCTATTCCCTTCTCAGATAGCAGCGGCAGCAGCTACTCATGGACATGGGAGGGCTTTTGGCAACATCCCCCATTTTCCATGTGATCTCAGGACCCTGTATTTTCCTTTATTTTTTCTTCAAAAATTCAGCTGACCAGGATAGCTCTGATACAAGATCCCCCACAGTTAAGAGGAATAAGGGTGGTGAGTAGCAGCTGCTCCTGGGGAAGGAGCAACTGTCTAAGGAATGGGCAAACATCTTTAGCTCATTTCCCTCTGGCCAAGCCAAAGGAAGAGGCAAAATGGCATTTATTAAGCACCTACTGTGTGCCAGGTACCCACTAGAATGCACACCCTGTGAAAGCAGGAATGTTTCCCATCCTGTTCACCTAACTCGGCACCCATTTTCAGGGCTCCAAAATGTGCTCTCCCTCCAGCTCCTCCTCCCACCCCTCTGACCTCTGCTCCTTTCTCTCCTCCCCCGGTTCTTGCCCTCAGATGCACCTGGCAAACTGGGAGGCTGGTGCAGGCAGACTGAACCAAGGTCTTGCAGATAGCTGAACTGGAGCTGTGCCCGCCGTGGGGTCAGTGACACAGCCCCTCCAGCAGTGACTGGCAGAGAGGGGGTGGCTGAGGAAAGCCCCTCTGATTCGTAAGTCAATAAAGGGGGAAAAACACCCCACTTAAGCAAAGAGATAAGCAAGATAATTTCAGATAGTGTTAAAATTAAGCCCTGGAGGAAATGGGAAAACCATGGATGAGGCAGGTCACTTTAGGTAGGGGATCAAAGGAAGATCATTGGAAGAGGATGTCAGAGCTGAGACTTGAGCTGGAGGACAAATACTGCAGACCCAGAGGCAAAAATCTGCCCCTAATCCCCGGGTTCAGCATCCTTGGCAAAGAGAAGATACTTGGGACAGATCACTGCCCTTCCTCCAACCAGCTCTCTGCTTGCAGGTTTCAGCGCAATGAAACTGACCAGCCTTGGGGTTGGTTCTTTTAAAGGCCCCAGCTCTTTATTATGGGAGGAATCCAAGCACAAACTGCACACCACTTATCGAGGATTCTCCTCTGTGTGGCAGATTGGATTGGACAACCTTTTAGGACTTTGCTAACGGTGACCCTGCAGGTCAAAAACTCCTGCTACTTAAGTAGGTTGGGGAGCGTGTGCCCACGCACCTAAGTGTACAGGGGCTGGGGTGGGAGTGGTTCAAGATGGCTGGAGCTGTAGGTTAAGATGAGAGTGGGAGTTCACAGAGGGCAGGGAGCATGTCAAGCTCATGTCTGTGGCAGAGTGCGTGGTCCCTGAGAGATGCTTCATAAATGTTTGGTGACATCAGGCCTTGCCCTACACGCATGCCATCCTATCTCAGGAATCAGCGGCCAGCTCTCTGCAGGCTGCCCCATCCGTCCCTCTCCTAGATGGTCAGGGTGTATCAATGCCCTTTACCCCACCCAACACCAATCCTGCTTAGAAATAGTTGTTACTCGTCCTACAAAGAGGAGATCCAGGGAGAAAGCATCCAGGTGGGTCACCTGATTGATTGCCCAGGTACAACCAGCCTGGTTGCCCCTTAGAACTTCCTGAATCCTCCAGGGATGACAGGACTCCTCAATGTCCCTACTGCCAATCAGGTGACAAGCCTGGCTTCTTCTTGGCTGCGTCTCTTAGAATCTGGAGGTTTTTCTGCTGTCTCAGGACACTGGCCTGCTCCTCACTTTTCTTGTTGGCCCTACCTATAGTTGCTGGACCAGGCTCCCAGTCTCAGATGGAATATTGGAACATGGTGGTTCCCAGCTCTGTCCCACTCCTTCCTTCTTCCTGCCTTTTGGCTGCCCTCTCTTGGGCTCCCAATCAGCCTGGAACTGCAGCCCCTCTATTGAGACTTAGGCTGTGCTGGCTAGCCTCCAGTGTCCCGGCCTTCCCTCTGTCCTGGCTAGTTCCTCCCCAGCTGCATCCCCTGATTCTGCTGGCCTCACCAGGGCCCCTCCTCCCACATGTGTCAGGAGCGTGCCTACAGAGTATCCTACTTCCACTTCATGGCATCTGCCCCCAGGTGTCCTGTATAGGAGACTGCCTGTTCCTACAATGGGAGTGCATACAACTGAGAGTGGGATTGGGACACAACTGAGAAGGGCCAGAGGCCCTGAAAGAGGTCAGAAAACATACAAACAGACATGCAACACCTCCATACCATAGTCCTTGGGCACGGTGACAAAATAGAGGCAGATCTGTCCACTGGTGTAATTCTGGGGGTAGTTGGGGGACAAGACCACTCCATCTGAACCCACATACTGTCCCCCACAGGGGGCTGAAAGAGAAATCACAGAGAGGGCCAGGTGACCTTGTAGACCTCTCATCAACAGTCATCCTCTGTTCTGCCCACCCCCAGCCTGAACCACTGGCCCTGGTGGGGCTGCCCTGAGGTTTGCAGCCACTAGCGTGGAGGAGGGGAGTTCTGAGGACATCCCTGGGCTGGCATGTGGCCCGAAACCCACCCTGATGCCACCCAAGGCCCTCCAGGCCACAGGTCAGATCTTGCCCTCTAACTAATAACACTAGCATCCATCCCTAGAGGCTGTGTCACCATCTTATATCTTCTGCCCCATGGCTGAAGTCTCCCTGAGGCAGTTAGTGTCGCATGAGTAGAGAGCTGAAAGTCCCAGAGTAGCCCCACTGGGAGCGTCTGGCCCATGCAACCCAGCCACCTGTTCCCATCCAAGGTGCCCAGTTCCACAAAGGGTGGCCCGGAGAGCCAGCCCCTCTCCCCTGGGAAAAGGGGCCTCCTTGCTTTCCAACTTGGATGGCCACCATGCTCTTGAAGTTCTGACACTCTATCCCATGCCTCTTGCCAGGGCCCTGTGGCTGAGCCAGACCCCGCTGGCCTTAGTTTTACAAACCTGACCTCTCAGTGACTTCCTAGGCTCAGGAATAAGCCCAGGTCACCTTAAAACTCCCATCTCCCTCATACGAGCTGGCGGCATGTGTGGAGGCCCCTGTGGAGGACCTCTGAGTGGGGCTAGGAACACTATGTGATCTGAGAGCGAGGACACGTTGATAGGGACAGTACACCTGGTGAATTTCCAGCCTCTCTCATTCACAGTGAACACAAGGAGCCCGCTCCGAGGGCCATGTCCCTCCCCCCAGCCAACAGCCCCCTCCGCTGCTGGCATGCCCTCACTCCCTTCTGCCCCTTCCTGTCCCTGCTCCGTCACCTGTGCACACTGGTCGGGGGTTGTTCCACGCAGGCTTCCCATCAGGCCCCAGGACACAGCTGAGGGTAGAGGCGCCCTCAACCTCATAGCCCCCGTGGCAGTAGTAGGTGATGGAGGAGCCCAGCTTCAGGTCGGACCCCACTCGTGTGCCATTCTTGATGGAACCAGGATCAAAACATGACTCCCGTGGGTTTTCTGGAAAAAAGAAACACACACACACACACCACACACGCAGAGGACTCATTAGTGGCTCCAGTCCATGGTGCAGCACCCAAGAGAAGACCTTGACTCGAATTAGCCACAGAGCATATGGGGATTTGGGACTGGTGGTCCTGCTCCCTTCAGGTCTGAAAACTTCTGTAAATCTAGGGTTGGAGGTCATCTCGGAGGATGAAATTTTCCTTCTTCTCCCACATTCTTGCCCTGACCCACAAAGGAGCAAGTAGCAGCTAAATGTTGGGGGCCCTTTGTCATGCCTTGACTCACTCCTCTCCAAGGGAGGCTGCCTGCTGTCATATCCATACCTGGCAGGTACTTCTGAGGGCATGGGTACCAATACTTAGATTTAGGAAGGAAGTGTGAAACCCCACTTCAAGCTCTGGACTTTCTAGGGTTAAACAGTTTTCCAGGGCTATGCACTGGGCTATTGGGTGCTTGCTAGTTTATTAAAACAGTAGTATTTTTCCACTTGATTTTCATTGCATATATGTCTTCCCAATTAGGCATCCCATAAGGTACCTAACAGGCATCCACTCTGTCCCTCTGTGCTGGACGAGAGCGAACTTGGTGCCGCCTGAGCAACTGAAGAGCACTAGTCAGGGCCCCACATCTCTGGAGAAGGGCACTCCGCAGCCTCCCTCACCATTATCTGGAAATCCTGAGCAGCTCTGAGAGCCAATGTTCACTTGCATCCATTGCTGCTTTTCCTCATCCTCCTTGTCCAAAGACCACTGGTGTCGTCATGGCTGGGCAGTGTCAGGACACAGCTGAGGCTGGGCAGGGTCAGGGACATGCCACTGGGTATCAGGGTTCCATTGGACTCCTGGAGGCTACACTACAGGGAGGTCTGGAGATCAGGGCTCACAAAAAGGTGCCGGCAGCTCTTGCAGGAGGACTCACAAGTTCAAATAGCAGATTTAAGTCAGAAAGAGCCAGAATAGAAGGGATCAGAGTTCAGGGATGAATAGCCAAGGAATTTTGCTGAGGCTGTCCTTGTCACCTGGGCATCTTTTGGGCTGTCCATCTGAGGCAGCTGCTGTTTGGGGGGGGTGGGTGTTACTCAGCTGCCAGTCAGCCCAGTGACTGATGGGATGGGCTCTGAGAATCCATGGTCCTGCCAAGTCTGGCCACTCTTGCATTGGAGCCCTTATGATGGCCCTGCTCTTTGTCTATGTCTATAGCTAAGGGTGGAGTAGTCCTGGATATGCTATTGCATTTAAATTCAGGTGGGACCCAGAAAATGGTCCCTCATCTAGCAGAAGACCCTTCAGTGGTTTCCTTGTGTGCTCTGTGGTGTGTCGCCTTCACCCCCTCATCAAATCTGTCTTCTCCTGAAGCCCATTGGCTCTGGCCAGAATACAACTGGCCACTGGGTGACCCATCTGAGAATAACAGAGACACAGGGAACTGTCACCATCTTATATTTCATCTGTTCTTTTTACAAATGACAGCAGGTCAAACCTAATTTGATGTTCCAAGAAATTAGGTAACTTAGGACTAAGTTGACATAGCTCATAAGGAGCAGAACTAGCTGTGGCCCCCAATAACCATTTCCCCTCTTCATCCTTAAATAATAGAAACCAGATTTTATTCAGAGTAGCAAGGCACCAGCTAAAATCCATACCTTCCAGCTTCTAAGCAGCTACATTGGGCCAAAGAGATATAAACACAGTCAAATCAGAGAGTCTCCTGTCTCAGAGTAAAAGCCCAAATCCTTACAGGCCTACAGGCCCTGCACCTTCTATCCCCAATCCCTACCCCTCTACGATCTTGATCTCAACTCCTATCATTCCTTTGCTAACTTTGCTCCAACCACATTGGCCTCTGTGCATGGAATGTTCCTCTATATGCATGGCTCTCTCTCTCATCTCTTTCAGGATTTAACACAGTGTGTCTTTCTTAGAGACACTTCCTTGACCAGCTATTTAAATTTTTGATATTCCTCTCCCCAGCACTCCCAGTCACCTTTTTCTGCTTTGTTTCTCTGCACTGGCATCAATATTATCTCATGTACTATATATTTACCCAGTTTTTTTCTTCTTTTTTAAAAAAATTTTATTATGTTATGTTAGTCACCATACAATACATCATTAGTTTTTGATGTAGTGATCCACGATCCATTGTTTTCGTATAACACCCAGTGCGCCATGCAGTACGTGCCCTCCTTAATACCCATCACCGGGCTAACCAATCCCCCCTCCCCCCTCCCCTCTAAAACCCTGTTTGTTTCTCAGGTCTCTAGTCTCTCATGCTTCATCTCTCCCTCCAATTCCCCCCGCCCATTTTTCCCTTCCTTCTCTTAATGTCCTCCATGTTATTCCTTATGTTCCACAAATAAGTGAAACCATATGATAATTGACTTTCTCTGCTTGACTTATTTCACTTAGCATAATCTCCTCCAGTCCCATCCATGTTGATGTAAAAGTTGGGTATTCATCTTTTCTGATGGCTGAGTAATACTCCATTGTATATATGGACCACATCTTCTTTATCCATTCATCTGTTGAAGGGCATCTCGGCTCTTTCCACAGTTTGGCTATTGCAGACATTGCTGCTATGAACATTGGGGTGCATATGGCCCTTCTTTTCACTACATCTGTGTCTTTGGGGTAAATACCCAGTAGTGCAATTGGTGGGTCATAGGGTAGCTCTATTTTCAAATTTTTGAGGAACCTCCACACTGTTTTCCAAAGTGGCTGTACCAACTTGCATTCCCACCAACAGTGTAAGAGGGTTCCCCTTTCTCCACAAACTCTCCAACATTTGTTGTTTCTTTCCCTGTCCATTTTTGCCATTCTAACTGGTGTAAGGTGGTATCTCAGTGTGGTTTTGATTTGGATTTCCCTGATGGCTAATGATGATGAACATTTTTTCATGTGTCTGTTAGCCATTTGTATGTCTTCTTCAGAGAAGTGTCTGTTCATCTCTTCTGCCCACTTTTTGACTTATTTGTTTTTTGGGTGTTGAGTTTGAGAAGTTCTTTATAGATTTTGGATACCAGCCCTTTATCTGTAGTGTCATTTGCAAATATCTTCTCCCATTCTGTGGGTTGCCTCTTTGTTTTGTTGACTGTTTCCTTTGCTGTGCAGAAGCTTTTTATCTTGATGAAGTCCCAAAAGTTCATTTTTGCTTTTGTTTCACTAGCTTTTGGAGATGTCTCTTGAAAGAAGTTGCTGTGGCCGATGTCAAAGAGGTTACTGCCTATGTTCTCCTCTAGGATTTTGATGGATTCCTGTCTCACATTGAGGTCTTTCATCCACTTTGAGTTTATCTTTGTGAGTGGTGTTAGAGAATGGTCGAGTTTCATTCTTCTGCATGTGGCTGTCCAATTTTCCCAGCATCATTTATTGAAGAGACTTTTTTCCATTGCATGTTTTTTCCTGCTTTGTCAAAGATTATTTGACCATAGAGTTGAGGGTCCATATCTGGGTTCTCTATTCTGTTCCATTGGTCTGTATGTCTGTTTTTGTGCCAGTACCATGCTGTCTTGGTGATCACTGCTTTGTAATATAGCTTGAAATCGGGCAACGTGATGCCCCCAGCTTTGTTTTTCTTTTTCAACATCTCCTTGGCGATTCGCGGTCTTTTCTGATTCCATACAAATTTTAGGATTGTTTGTTCCAGCACTTTGAAAAATGTCATTGGAATTTTGATCGGGATGGCATTGAAGGTATAGATTGCTCTGGGTAGCATAGACATTTTAACAATGTTTATTCTTCCGATCCATGAGCATAGACTATTTTTCCATCTTTTTGTGTCTTCTTCAATTTCTTTTTTTTTTTATTAAAGATTTTATTTATTTTTTAGAGAGCGAGCGAGAGAGAAACAGCATGAGAGGGGAGAGGGTCAGAGGGAGAAGCAGGCTCCCCGCTGAGCCGGGAGCCCGATGTGGGACTCAATCCCAGGACCCTGGGATCATGACCTGAGCTGAAGGCAGATGCTTAACCATCTGAGCCACCCAGGCGCCCCTCTTTTTCAATTTCTTTCATGAGTGTTTTGTAGTTCCTAGAGTATAGATCCTTTACCTCTTTGGTTAGGTTTATTCCGAGGTATCTTATGGCTTTTGGTGCTATTGTAAATGGAATCGTTTCTTTAATTTCTCTTTCAACAGTTGCGTTGTTAGTGTGTAAGAAAGCAACTGATTTCTGTGCATTGATTTTGTATCCTGCCACATTACTAAATTGCTGGATGAGTTCTAGTAATTTGGGGGTGGAGTCTTTTGGGTTTTCCACATAAAGTATCATGTCGTCTGCGAAAGAGAGTTCGACTTCTTCTTTGCCAATTTGAATACCTTTTATTTCTTTTTGTTGTGTGATTGCTGTTGCTAGGACTTCTAGTACTATGTTGAACAACAGTGGTGAGAATGGGCACCCTTGACGTGTTCCTGATCTTAAGGGAAAGGCTCTCAGCTTTTCCCCACTGAGGATGATATTCGCTGTGGGTTTTTCATAGATGGATTTTATGAACTTGAAGAATGTTCCCTCTATCCCTATATTCTGAAGAGTTTTAATCAGGAAAGGATGTTGTATTTTGTCAAATGCTTTTTCTGCATCAATTGAGAGGACCATATGGTTCTTCTCCCTCCTCTTATTAATGTGTTCTATCACATTGATTGATTTGTGAATGTTGAACCACCCTTGCATCCCGGGGATAAATCCCACTTGGTCGTGGTGGATGATCCTTCTAATGTATTGTTGGATCCTATTAGCTAGGATTTTGTTGAGGATTTTGGAATCCATATTCATCAGGGATATCGGTCTGAAATTCTCCTTTTTGATGGGGTCTTTGCCTGGTTTGGGGATTAAGGTAATGCTGGCCTCATAGAATGAGTTTGGAAGTTTTCCTTCTGTTTCTATTTTTTGAAACAGCTTCAGTAGAATAGGTATTATTTCCTCTTTGAATGTTTGGTAGAATTCCCCAGGGAATCCATCAGGCCCTGGACTCTTGTTTTTTGGGAGGTTTTTGATCACTGCTTCAATCTCGTTACTGGTTATTGGCTATTCAGGTTGTCAATTTCTTCCTGTTTCAGTCTTGGCAGCTTATAGGTTTCCAGGAAGGCCTCCATTTCATCCAGATTGCTCAGTTTATTGGCATATGGTTGTTGATAATAATTTCTAATAATTGTTTCTATTTCCTTGGTGTTGGTCGTGATCTCTCCCCTTTCATTCATAATTTTATTAATTTGGGTCCTTTCTCTCTTCTTTTGGATAAGTCTGGCCAGTGGTTTATCAATCTTATTAATTCTTTCAAAGAACCAACTTCTAGTTTCATTGATCTGATCTACTGTGTTTCTGGTTTCTAATTCATTGATTTCTGCTCTAATTTTAATTATTTCTCTTCTAATGCGTGGCTTAGGTGTTGTTTGTTGCTTTTTCTCTAGTTCTTTAAGGTGTAGAGTTAGTTGGTGAATTCGGGATTTTTCTATTTTTTTTGAGTGAGGCTTGGATGGCTATGTATTTCCCCCTTAGGACCGCCTTTGCAGTATCCCATAGGTTTTGGACCGATGTGTTTTCGTTCTCATTGATTTCCATGAATTGTTTAAGTTCTTCTTTGATGTCTTGGTTGACCCAAACATTCTTGAGCAGAGTGGTCTTTAGCTTCCAAGTGTTTGAATTTCTGCCAAATTTTTTCTTGTGATTGAGTTCCAGTTTTAGAGCATTGTGGTCTGAGAATATGCAGGGAATAATCTCAATCTTTTGGTATCAGTTGAGACCTGATTTGTGACCCAGTATATGGTCTATTCTGGAGAAAGTTCCATGTGTGCTCGAGAAGAATGAGTATTCTGTTGTTTTAGGGTGGAATGTTCTGTAAATATCTATGAGGTCCATCTGGTCCAATGTATCATTCAAAGCTCTTGTTTCCTTGTTGATTTTCTGCTTAGATGATCTGTCCATTGCTGAGAGTGGAGTATTGAGGTCTCCTACAATTAACGTATTGTTATCAATATGACTCTTTATTTTGGTTAATAGTTGGCTTATGTAGATGGCTGCTCCCATGTTGGGGGCATAGATATTTACAATTGTTAGATCTTCTTGTTGGATAGACCCTTTAAGAATGATATAGTGTCCTTCTGTGTCTCTTATTACAGACTTTAGTTTAAAATCTAATTTGTCTGATATAAGAATTGCTACCCCAGCTTTCTTTTGAGGTCCGCTGGCATGGAAGATAGATCTCCATCCCTTCACTTTCAGTCTGGATGTATCTTTAGGTTCAAAATGAGTCTCTTGTAGACAGCATATGGATGGGTCCTGTCTTTTTATCCAATCTGCAACCCTGTGCCCTTTTATGGGAGCGTTTAGGCCATTCAATAGAGTGAGTATTGAAAGATATGAATTAATTGTCATCATGTTTCCTGTGAAGACATTGTTTTTATAGATTGTCCCTGTAAATTTCTGTTGTAGATCACTCTTGGGGTCTTTCTCCTTTTATAGAACCCCCCTTAATATTTCTTGCAGGGCCGGCTTAATGGTCACATATTCTTTCAACTTCTGCCGGTCTTGGAAGCTCTGCATCTCTCCATCCATTCTAAATGAAAGCCTTGCTGGGTAAAGTATTCTTGGCTGCATGTTCTTCTCATTTAGTATCCTGAATATGTCTTGCCAGGCCTTTCTGGCTTGCCAGGTCTCTGTGGATAGGTCTGACATTATTCTGATGTTCCTCCCTCTGTACGTAAGGAATCTCTTCCCCCTAACTGCCCTTAAGATGGTTTCCTTGGTTCTAAGATTTGCAAGTTTTACCATTACATGCCGGGGTGTTGGCCTGTTTTCCTTGATCTTAGGAGGGGTCCTCTCTGTCTCTAGGACTCGAATGTTTGTTTCATTCCCCAGATTAGGGAAGTTCTCAGCTACGATTTGCTCAAATACATCTTCTAGCCCTCTCTCTCTCTCCACACCCTCCAGGATTCCAATGATTCTGACATTGGAACACCTCATGGTGTCACTTATTTCTCTGATTCTATTTTCATGGATTCTGAGTTGTTTTTCCCTGGCCTCCTCTTTTCCCTTTTTATCTATTATACTGTCTTCCAGATCGCTTATTCTCTCCTCTATCTCAGTTACCCTAGCTGTTAGATTATCTAGATTGGATTGGATCTCATTGATAGCATTTTTAAGTTCTGCCAATTCCCCTTTTATTTCTGCCCTTAGAGACTCTATGTTGCCATTAATTGATTTCTCCATTCTAGCCATTGTCTTCACAATTGCTAGCTTGAATTCCATCTCCGACATCTTGGTTATATCTGCATCCATTTGTAAATCTGCAGCATAAGTCATAATCTCTGAGTCTTTTCTGTTTTGGGGGCTCCTCCTCCTAGTCATTCTGTTGATGGGTGTTTGAGGGAATGTATAGAGTCCAAATTATTGACCAGAACCCAAGCAAGATGCACCTGTTTTCTTGGGACCTTAGGGTTGCTGGCCTCTTGTTTTCCCAGCCTGTCTTCTGCGGGAGGGGCCTGCTGCGCTATTACTCATGCAACCCTGTTTGGGCGGAGTTGCCCTGCGCCCCTGTGGCGGGGGATGGGCTCAGTGGGAATCAGTCTTTGGGGCTTTTGTTCTCTGGTGCCTTTCCTTGGCGGCTTTCCGCGTCTCTTCCGCGAGTCAGAGCAGAAGAGACCGTTTCCAGAGCAGAGAGACCTCAGTCTGTTCTTCAGTGAGCTCTCCAGGCCACACCGTCTCTGTTTCTGTCCGTGCTGCTATAAACTGCAGCGGCCTGGGTTGTGCACCCCTCTGCAGTGCTCCCAGTCCTGCCTCCAGGTCGGGGCACGTCTCTGCCCTTTGTGCTTCTAAAACCACCAGCCGCTCCCAGGTTGCACGTGTGCGCGTGCACGTGCGCGACTCCGCTGCTTGGGGTTCCGACCCAGGGACTGCAGTTCGCGTGCGCGACTCCGCCGCTTGCCGCTCGGTTGTTCCACCCCAGAGGTTGCAGTTCACCGGCGGGACCCCGGCGCACCGGGTTTCCGTCTCGGAGGCTGCAGTTTGTGTGCACGTGACCGTTGCTCCGGTTTCTGTCGGGGGGGCTGCGGTTCGCGTGCGCGCGACCCCACAGGTCTGGTTTTCCACCCCAGGGCTGCCCTAAAGTCCCTTCCCAAGGCTACCGGTCTGCGAGTCTGTGCCCGTCTGCAGCGTGCGAGGCTGTCACTCACCGGCGGTGCAGGATCCCCACGGCCAGGCTCCCTCCCGCTGCCGTTTATCCTCCAATATCTGCCCGCAGAATCATGGCTCTCCGCTTCGTACCTCACAACCAACCACCTGTGATATTCTGTTTGTAGAGATCCAGATCTTCTTACATCTCAGGCTGGTTTCGTGGGTGCTCAGAGTGGTCTGGTAGATATCCAGCTCAATTCCGGGGACCAGTTGAAATAGGGTCCCCTACTCCTCCGCCATCTTTCCCCCCTCCACTCAGTTTTTTTCTATCTCCCTCCACTAGAATGTGGGTTCCATGAGAGAGTTATCCAGTTTTATCTACTGCTCTAGTCCAGTGCCTGGTACATGGTAGGCACTCAATAAATGTCTCTTAAATGGATAAATGTGGGACTTCTAAAAAGGCTGCTTAAAAGAAAGTGACTCAGCTGAGAGAATGCTCATTGGCCCTTTATTCCTCTTTCCTCCTTCCCCCAGTCTGAACTTAGACATGATGGCTGGAACTCCAGTCGCCATCTTGGATCCTGAGATAGCCGTGACGATGGGAGCCATGTCTTAGCATGGTATAGCAGAAAGACAAGAGGAGCAGGGATGGGGTTGGGGGTGACCTCATCATCTCTGGATGACAATCTCTAGATTTCTTTTACAGGAAGGAGGATAAACGTCTACCTCATGTAAGAAGCTGTCTTTTGGGTAACAGCTGGGCACATCTGTCCCAGAACTTTACACTGTCAGAAAGCCCTTTCTTCCCGTCCCCATATGGCAAAAACTCCTACACTTTTTAATGCCACCTTCTCTTGAGCAAGTTTCCTGAACTTTGCCTCCTGTCTGGCAGAATTCTGTTTTTATTTCCTGAATAATAGCACGTGTGGCATTATCTTCCTAGGATGGATAAGTGTATTTCTTTCCAGTGGATTCTGGACTCCTAAAGGACAGGGACCATCACCTATTCTCTTCATAACCCTGGCAATTAGCACAGAAGCTGGTACTAGAGCTGGCTCTATTTGGCACATAATGGCTGCTTAATAAATGAATCCTGAATTGTTTGGCTGAACACCTCAGGGCTTGGCAAATCCACCATCACATCAGCGATTCCAACTACAGACTGTATTTTATAGTTACTCACATGTCAGAGCAAGAAGAGCTCATCATTCCAAGCATTATCACATTAATGAAAATGACAAGGGTAATGATAATGATGATAGCCGCTTACAGAGGAGTATCACGTTATGATTTTCAAAGTACCTTCCAATCTGTTATCTCATTTGTGCCTCACGATGGCCCCTGCAGCAGACAGGGCCAGGTGTGCTCCTGTTCAGGTTACAGATGAGAAATGTGGTGATCAGAGAGGCTAAATGAGTTTCCCAAGCCATTCAGCTGGTAAGAAGTAGAATTAAGACCAAAATCAGGTCTTTAGTCAGCCAGACCAGAGCTCGGCTGCGAATGATAAAACTATAATGACTGAAACATCATTGGGATAATAATAAATAAAAACCAAGCCCTCCAAAACAGGGGCAGTAAAATAACCAACTTCTTTTTGTCCTAATATATAAGGAACATTTCTAAACATTGTAATAGCAAGACACCGAAAATAGCAATCTGCACACCCAAACAGTAAGGAACTGGTTAAAAAGGCTGGATTACAGCCATCCACCAAAATACAAGCAGGCTTCAAAAAGAATTGCAGAAGTCTTTGAATACCGATATGGAAAGATGACCAAGATCTATCATCAGACAAAAACCAAAACAAAGTAAAAACAAACCCCTATGACAGATTAATACATATGGTGTGATCTCTACTCGCACAGAACAGAGATCAGCAAACTATAGCCCACAGTCTCACTGCCTGTCTTTGTATAAAGTTTTGTTGGAACACAGCCATGCCTGTATTTTTAAATACTGCCCATGGCTGTTTTAGCATTACAACAGCAATGCTGAGCAGATGTAACAGAGATCGTCTGGCCTGCCAACCCTAACTATTTATTGATTGGTCCCTTACAGAAAAAGTTTGCTAACCCTTGTTATAGAATTTACACTACTTTATATTTACATAAAATATCTCGAATGAGATAACAAACCATTAATAATGGTACTTCAGGGGATGGTAGTAATGGGAGGTGTTACGTTTTTAGAGTACATCTTATGTGCTTCTATATTGTTTGAATTTTTCCAACAAACACGTGCTACTTTTAAAATGGCAACCATGACATGTTTCCATTTTGAATTTCCAGAAGAAAGACCCCACGGCAGTGGTGGGTCGTGGGTGGTGGTAGCGGTAGCAGGTGTGGAAATCTGGTTGTAACTCCTTGGCCCATAGTGTCACGTCCAAGGGCTCGAAAGAGAAAATAGGTACTTTTTAGTACCTTCTGGTAGAAGCTGACCTTGGCCTTTCCTGAGTTATTTCAGATTCTCTAATGCAGGCTTCAAACTCTTCTTCTGGACTTCTTCAAACTCCCTCTGTCTGCAACACTTGCCCAGCCCCGTTCTTGCACAGCGGGCTTCTTCTCAACCTTTAGGCCTCTGTTTAAATATCACCCACTGGGCGAGGTCCTCACCTTCACCAACTGCCATTCTGTAGTTGACTCCCCATATTTCTTTCTCACAGCAGCTTTCTCTTTCCTAACTTCTGCTTCTTACTCCTTGTTGGTCTACTTACGTATTGTCTGTTTCCCTCACTCACCTTTATGTTACCTTAGGGTGGGGGCCGTGACCACTGTGCTCACCGCGGTAGCCTCCATATTCAGCATAGGGCATGGCAGGAAGTGGGAGCTCAATAAGCATTTGTTGAATGAATGAATGGTCTCTACACTCATGCATGGGCATCCTAGCCTGTCCCTGCCCAGGAGGAGACCACCTCACCTTCCGGAAGATGACAACAAAAGTCCCCCCAACCATGCACCCATTCTTCTGATGTTTTTGGCTTGGAGAAAGACACTAAGTCTCTCTGAGTCTCACTTTAGTAACTGTATCCAAAAACCAGGATCCTTCTTATCCCCTCTATTTCCTTCTAGCAAAGGGTAAAGCTACTCAGGTGGCTGAATTCAGATGAGAATGCCTCAGAGCATGGTCTTATAGAAGTCCACAAATGACATGATTGCATTCAGAATCATCTAGAAGACCTGCCTAGAATGACTCAGACACCACAACCACCTTCCAGGAGCAACTGGACAGAGACACCTACAAACTCGCCCATTACTGCCTTATAAGTAGGTGAGCCTTCAAGATCTCTTTGGTGGCAGAAATGTCTATCCATCTAGTTGTCAGGAGGATGTGAAGTCCATGGAGGCAGGAATTTTGTTTTGCTTCCCGCTTTGTTCTCAGCCCCTATAACAGTGTCAGGCATATAGAAGGTGCTAAATAAATATTTATTGAGTGAACAAAAGAGTAAAACTGCATGATCTGCCCTTGGCCCTAATGAAAAAGCCTAATTCCATGACATTGTTCACTGGATGCTTGCCTTAAGCCTGGTCAGTCTGAAGGTCCTTTGGATCTGGAATTGGGACCCAGACTGGGAAGTGATTCAGAGTCAAGAGTGAGACGGCCACACTTGTCCTAGGGTAAGCAATGAACATGCATCTGCAGAGAGAGGAGAATGTAGCAGATCCTCAGGAAGAAGCAGGGAGGAGACCAAGTGGTCCTGGAGACAGGAGGTAATCTCAACCTTTGATTCTTCCTTCCTGATTTCAGTCCCTTGGAAGTTTATGCTTCCTGCCCTTGAGCTCTTATATTTTAAAAATATGTTCCCTTTTTGTGTTAAGTGACAGGGAGTTTTTATTATGTGTACTATGTGTATTAAGATATAGAACCCCTTTTAGCTTAAATTAGTTTGGCCATTAATTTTCTTATAAGGAAGTTTTTGTCTCAAGTTGGTTTGAACATGTTTTGTTTTTTGCATTTTTATAATAAATTACCCCCTTTTTTGTTGAAGTTGGTCTGAGTGGGTCTCTTGATGTGAAACTAAATGACCCCTGACTCAGCTGCGACCACCTGGTTTTTGTTTCCCACCTGGGAATTTGGCAGGTTGTGGGGAAAGGCCCCTGGTCTATGTGCCTGTGGTCAGAGGAGGGGTTGACCTCAGAGAGTGGTTTTCACTGGACTAAGCCCAGCGGAGTCTGGCAACATCTCTCTACATCACTCCCCTTACTTCCCAAACCAGGACGCTTGAAGCCACAGCTCCCAGGAGACCCAGATACTCAGCCTTAGAGGAGCCCTGGATCTCTCTAAAAGACAAGACAGCATTCTGCCTCTGGACACAGGATGGCATCTACATGGATGCGGCCAATTCTTCTCTTCCTAAGGATCCAGACCTGCCTCAGTGTGCTGGTCCTTAGTGGGCTACCTCTCAATGTATGGTGTTCTATGGACTCGCGGAGCACAGTGTCTCAATTCTTTGCCATGGATTGGAGACATAAATAGGACACATATACACACACACACCACAAATATTCATGTTATAAATATTTCACACTCATGTGTGTGCAAAACATCATCTCACACTTTATATCTTCAGTAAACAGAAAACTGTACTGCATTCGATGGGGCTAGCCCCATGAGGAGGATTCCAAACTCTTCTCTCTTCCAAACGAGAGCAGAACACATGAAATATCCATTTCACAGGAAAGAAGGCAACGGATGGAGAAGGTGGATCAAAGTGTGCGCCAGGTAGCTCCTGGCGTTGGGCCCTGTGCTGGGGGCTGTGCCTCTTTCCTACCCCCACACCAGCTCTTTCATGCACTGCGCTGTTCCTCTTTGTTGGGTGAGGCAGGGATGCTCAGAGAATGTAAGGGACTTGCTTAAGGTCATACAGTTAATAAGTGATGAAGGCCACCCCGTAAAGACATTGAGGGGATATTGGCGGGGATATCATTGAGGCCATGGGATTCAGTAGCAGAGTAGACCCATTCCAGGAATCCAGGGATCCTGGGATGGGGAGAAGGAGACCATGGGGGCAAGGCAGAGGGTCCCTGGGTCCCACGAAATGGGCTGCCTGACCAGAGGCCGGGGCCATAGGAGAGGGATGACTGATATTAGGGAGTGTGCCATCTGAGAAGGAAGGAAGGAAGGAAGGAAGGAAGGAAGGAAGGAAGGATGCCTCAGGCCTCACCAGGAACCTCCCGCCCCAAACAGGAACATTTATCTTAGTGCTTGAACCACAGACGCCAACAAGGTGGTGGAGAGTGCATGGGCGGGCATCGCCTCTCCCCTCTCCCCAGTAATTGGCCTCCTTCAGTCACTCGGCTGGCTCAGATGGCTGCCTGGCAGGCCTTATTCCCTGGGGCTGTGTTTCAGAGCTAGGGACCCCTGCAGATGCGGTCTTGGACCAATAGCTGAAAGTGCAAAGGGCTTCTTTGGGAAAGAGGGCCTGTAAGTGTGGCTCTGGCCCGTGGCTTCAGGGGAAGGGACTTGGGGAGAGGTGGCTGTGGCCAGGATGCCGTGAACCCAGGAGCTTACTGTATCCAGGGATGATGAGCTGAAGTCCTCTTGTGAAGGGGCTGGAGGGATGACCTCTGGGGTGACATTCTGGAATCTCCACCAGGGAGAAGACCCCAGCAGGGACAAGCTGGAGGTGGCTAAGGCGGTTGCTAATGCTTGGCCAGGGCTAAAAGCCATCACTTGTGGTGGCTCCAAGTGCCATGTTTGTGTGACTTTTTCCGGTCGAGCTCAGCCACTTGAGTGTGGGTGTGACACAGGGTGCCATTCTGCAAGGCTGCGACAGAAGGGCGCGGGGGCAGGTCACTTAGGGTACTTCTGTGGGTGTGATGGAAGAGGGGAGCAGTAAGAAAAGTGAAGATGATAATATGGCAGTGGGGACGGCGGTGGTGGAGCAACAGTCCCGGGCTGAGTCTAAGTCCCAAGTCATGCCTCTCTTAGAATTCCACGCTATGTGACCTTATTTGTTCTGATACCAGTGTAAGCAGTAGGGTTTGGGGACAGGAGGTTTATTGAGTGGCAGGTATCTGGAGGAAGAGAGGATGGCAAAATATACACTACCCAGGCCAGCCCCACGGGGAGAGAAGACCACGGCAAAACCTTCTCTACTTTGTGCACTAAGTATCTTCTAGAACTGTATCTGGCAAAGGGCAGGCGGTCGGCAATTTCGAGGATTTCGATGTGTTGATGGATGTGGAGTAGTACTTAGGACTGTGCTGGCAGGTGGTAGATGCTACGTTAGCTATTGTTATGATTGGTATTATTTGCGAGTGTATGTGAGACATTCCCAGCAGTTGCCAGAAATATTTAATTAAGGAACCCTTTAAAAGGTTGCTGAGGTCCGACACTATGCAAGTGGAGGAAATGAGTCAGAAACTTTTTAATTTTAACGGGTAATATGACCCCATTTGTCCACACAGGCTGAGGAGGCTCGGGTGAACTTGGGTTAGAGCAACAGTAACAAAATCAATCATTTCTAGAGTATCCGTAGAGTGTTTAGCACCTACTGGGTATTGTACTCCTACATATAATATGTATGTGTATAATATCTTTTAATTTTAACCTTCTGCAGCATAATTATTATTACCACCACTTTATAGACGGAGGAATGGGTTCCAAGAGATAATAACTTGCCAAGCGCACAAATCAAGCAAGAAGTGGAGCTAGGATTTGGATGATGGTGTCCGGGATAATTAGGGAAGAAGAAAAGATCACACAGAGAATAACAGGGTAAAAGCACTCGGAATGGCTGGGAGCCTGGAGCCTCTCTTACTCTTGCTGTTGGAACATTATGGAGCACCTGCTATGTGCCAGGTGCCGGACTAAGGGCTCCGAAGCACAGGGTCACGGATCCTCACGACGTGTCTGTGAGGCAGGGATCAGTCTACCATCGTTTTACGATGAAGGAATGGAGGGTTTGAGAGGTTCAGTAACTCGCCCAAGGCCACACAGCTGTGAAGTGGCAAACATGAGCCCGGGATGCCGTTAATCTGACGGTCTAGGCTCTCGACCGGGCAGGGAGCGAGGCCTGTTTGTTTGTAAGGAGATGTTTATGGGAACACGGCCGTGCCCATTCCTCTATAGTTTGTCCTGGGCCGCTTGAGGGCGGCAGTGGAAGCCCTGGGTGGTTGAGACACAGATCGAATGCCTCACGAGCCGAAAATACGGACTCTCTGGGCCTTTAAGGAAAAATGTGCTGAGGCCTGCTTTGACCCCTCTGCTTGGGCTTGCAAGGGCTGACCGTCACAGGAAAAGGACAGGAGAGGAGCAGGGATATGGAAATAGAAATGAGGTGCAAGGACAGTGCCGGGGCACATGGGAGGGAAAGGCTAAGCCACCTTGAGGGCCACAGGGAGGGCAGGGGCTCTGCCGGTGACCCCACCCCTCTGCCGGCTCGGGCTGGCTCTCGGCCACCAGGGCCCTACCTGTGTAGTCGATGACGAAGCCCGCACTGCTCACGGACGCGTCACTGCGGAAGGCGAGGAAGAGGCTGTTGCTACTGCTCTCAATGCGGCCTGGGAGCTGGGAGCCATAGAAGCTTCCTATGAGAGGGCTAAGGGAGTCCCGTCCGTCGTAGATATGGAGGAAGTCATAGCCAGGCTCCAAGTTAAAGCTGGGGAACAAAAACATCCCGCCCCCACCCCACTAAGGTCAAAACAGGCTCAACCGAGGGAGGGGGGCCTCCCACACAGTGAGCCCTCCACCCCACCGGTGCCCAACTCCTGACACTTCCTGGTGGGATGGAGAGGGGAAGCCCCGACGGCCTCCCAGTCGGGCCTGGAGATGGATAAGCCAGGCCTGGGGGCAGAGGAGACCGGCCCTACAGTCAGTGCCCAGAAAGCTAGAGCTCAAAACCCAACACCCTCTTTCTGGAAAAAACAAAAAAAATATATTTTTAATTGAAATACATTTGACATTTAATATTGTGTAAATTTAAGTTGTGCAACATGTTGATTGGATACATTTTATACTGTAATATGATTGCCACAGTGGTGAAAACTAGCTCCTTTATCACATCGCACACAGGTATCACGTCTTTCTAGTGGTTGGAATAACTAAGATCTAGTCTCTTAACAAGTTTGAGGATTATAGTACAGTACTGTTGTCTGTATTCACTATACTCTGCACAGAAGGGAAAACAAGTTGCCAATTCTATATATTGAGCTCTCTTATCTGCCTCCGATGGTCTTTAGATTGTGTTCTTCTGCACCTCCATTTCCAGGAGGGAAAGAGTCACCCAGGGGGCCATTCCTAGGCAGGGAGGGGTCTAATCTCATGAAGAACCTGGCTCCATCCCCTCATCCCTGCGCCAGTTCCCAGCTCTTCACAGATTCTGCTATCACCCCGCTCCTGGCGCCCATGAGCGTGCCTCTTTCTTAGTTATCTTGACCCTCATGTGGGAAAAAAACTGAATTAAAAAATTGGCAAACTGGATATTAGAGTTCTTGAATATCATCGATCCCACTGGATTGGCTAGAGTGAAAATGATGGAAAATGCCAAGACTGGCAAGAATGTGGAGCCCCTGGGATCCGGGGTGTGTGTGTGGGGGAGCCAGATGTATACTGGCCTCCTTCTTCCACGGCACCCTCACACTGGGGTCACCTGCAAAGGCACACCACCACCGCTGGGTGGTGTGGTGTTCTTGCTCTTATAACTCTGCTTCCAACCACCTGCTCTTGCAAAAGTCACCAGGGAAGTGTCTTGGAGGGAGTCAGTCTTGGTCAGATTACGGCTCCACCACTTTCTAACTGCCTTCTGTCTGTCCCTGTCTTCCTTCAGTCATCACATTTCGTCTGAGCACTCTCAATATGCCAGGCATGGTGCAAGGTGCTCAGGACACAGGCATATGTCAGACGCCACACCTTCTTCAAGATGGCGATGGGGCTGAAGGAAGCGACGGATGTGAAGACAACAACGCAAAGTATAAAGTCTGTACAGGCACATGGGATCACAACACAAAGTTCCTCGGGGAGGAGGGAATGAAACTTTCATGGAGGCCAAGCTGGTGTCAAGTTTTGGGAGATGCAGAGACCCCCCCAGTAGTTGGACAAGGAGGGAAAAGGAAGTCTCCATGAAGGGAGAAGCAGAGGCAAAGTCACAGGGGCAAGGAGTAGTCTTGAAGCTGTGAGCAGTTCAGTCTGGCTGGAGCTCAGGGGTTATGACGGGGCAGTGGGGACAGAGTGGAGGGGTAGGCAGGGGCCAGATTGCTTGGACTGAAAAACCAAAGTTCTGACTTTATAGGGAAGAGGAAGCCATGACAGGATTTTAAAATAAGAGATCGAGTTGTTTGTGTGTTTGTTTTCAAATTGAGGTATAAGTTATACCCCATGAAATGATCAGCTCTTAAGTGTATCACCCTATGGGTTTTGATACATGCATAGCAAGACCCAGGACATTCCCACCATCCCCAAGTGCTCCCCTTCCCAGTCAATCTTCACCACCCCCAGAAGCCACCACTGAACATATTTTTATCATCATAGATTCATTTCGCTGATCCTAAAATTTCGTACAAGTGGAATCATACATTATGGACTTTTTTGGGTCTGTTTTCTTTCGCTCAGTGTGGTATTTTTGAGATTCAGCCATGTTGCATGTATCAGTCATTCATTCCTTTTTATCGCTGAGTAGCACGTTATCATATGTTCCAATGAAAGATGAGGTGGTTATTTTAGCATTTTCACATGACAAGATCACTTCCACGGCTAACTTAAGAAGAGGTTGGCATGGGAGGAAGATGGGGGCAGAGGAACCAGTCAGGAGACTATGGTAGTAGTTTGGATGGGAAGTAACAAGAGTTTCAACCAACATAGTGGCTGGAAGGCTGGAGAAGAGGGGAAAATGTGAGGTTTGTTAAGGCAGCAGAGGTTCCACACCTTGCTCACTAACGGAAGCAGCAGGGCAGGTGCATGATGGCGGCACTCCCCAGGGGTCAGAAGAGAGCTCTTCTGGGGAGGGGAGGGAGTCATAGGCTTAAGTGTGTAAGTGTTGCATTTGTGGCGCCTGCAGGCACCAGACCCCCAACAGTTGGATAGGAGAGCCTGCAGCTCAGAAGGCAGTCTGGGCTGTGGTAGTGTGGAGTCTCCAGTTTATGAGACGAAGGTGAAGCCATTGGAGCAGATGAGCTGGCCTGGGAAGGAAGTGTGGATGAGAAGAGAAAAGGCGACAGAGCCTGGCCAAGGAAGGGGGGTATGACGAGGAAGCTGTAAAGTCACAGAAGAAGCTGGAGAACCAGAGGGGAGTAACTTCACAGAAACCAAGGAGAAAAAGAAGGGTACAGATGGAGGGAGTGATCGAGAGGTGCAGCGGGATAAAACATGGGAAGTGTCATTTTGCGTGGTGACCAGGAAGTCGCTGGTGTCTTTTATCAGAGGACTTGCTGGCGGAACCATGGAGGCAGAACCCAGCTATCAGTGGTCTGAGAGCGAACAGGGGGCGAGGAAGTAGACACAAGCAGAGATGATTCTTTTGAAGAGTTTGCCTCTAAAGGGATAAAGGAGGCAATGCAGGAGCTGGATTGGGGAGGACCTGAGAAAAACCTGAGCCTGTTCGCACACTAGGGAGCGTGAGGGAAGGAGCCCGGTGACAGCAGAGGGGAGAAACACAGCGGAGCAGTGGGAAAAGGATCCAGCAAGGCCCTGCTTTCTGAATCTCAACATCTTCAGAGATAGATAGATAGAAAGAACGAAAGATAGAAAGAAAGAAGGGTAGAAAGAAAGAATAATAGCCACTTCATCAATCATAGGGATTAAATAAGATAATGCGGGTGAGGCTGCTGAGTACAGCGCAGGGCACCAGGAGACATCCAATAGACGCTAGTTTCCCTCCTTCGGGCTCCTTCATCTGCTCCCAGCGGACCTGTGTGCACTCACCTGGAGACCCTGGTCTAAAGCCCCTAGTTGCTCTGAGCCCCTCGTCTCCCACCCGGGGGAAAGGTACATACATGTTAAATACCAGGGCGATGACGTAGTCCGGAGAGACGGTCACTTTCCAGTCACACTCCTTGCCTGGTGGGTAGGGTTCTGGGTAATTTGGCGACAGAATGACGCCTGATGGTCCCGTCAGGTCTCCCCCACAGGGCGCTGGGGAGAGAGGAAGACAAAGGTCAGCCCTGGGTGCTGGCAGGCACAGTGGAGGAGGTACTGGGTCTGGCAGACCTGAGTGAAAACCTGACTCTAGGGGCCAAGAGGAGGGTGGGATGTAATGGATACAGGGTTTTACCTCAAAGTGACGGGTATGTTTTAGAACAGAGGTGGTGGTTGCATAACATTGTGAATGTAACAAATGCCACTGAATCATTCATTTTAAAAAGGTGAATTTTATGTTATGTGAATTTCACCTCAATAAATTATTAGAAACAAAACCAAACTACCTGGCCCCACCACTTCCTGGCCGTGTGACCTTACGGAATTTACCTAACCTCTCTGGACTTCAGCATCCTTTCCCTATTGCAGGAAGAGGTACTATTTCTCTCAGAGATGGTAGTAAAGATGTTGGAGAGGTCTGTTAAAGCATTTGGCATATGGTAAATAGTCAATATTTGGAAATAGTTGACACTCCTTCATCTTTTAGACATTTGAACTACATGGTTTCCTTCCACAGCCTCACGTCCAGTTTCCAGGTGAGCTTTGTGGGTGTTGATCCCGAGTTCCAGTGCGCCCACCATCAGGAGGTGTGAAGAACACAGCCACGTTTACCTGCCAAGCGCGGCTGGCCTCCTTCCTATCAATGTTCTCGGCATCTGCCTGGAGCTGCAGATACTTTCCAAGTTTCCAGAAGACTTTGTCTAAGACAGCGTGTGCACCTCACTTGGATGGAGATATGACAGAGCTCCATTCGTCCATGGTGGTCCCCACGCCACCCCCCTGAGGACGTACCTTTTAATGGGCAGGGAGGGGGCAAGTGGCTGGTGATGCAGCAAGCGGCTTACCCGGAGCCTGCTGGGGCACTTCCCAGATCCTGAGTCAGGTTCTCCCCTAAATGGCTGGGCCACTGCCCTGTAGCTGTGGGGTCTGGTAAAGCGGGGGCTGGAAAGTGTATGGGGTCGTCAACAGGAAAGATGGTAGAGACTATCAATATAGCGTGGTCTGAGAAACCCCACAGGGCGCCATTGGAGGTTGAAGTCAAGTAGGTCAGCAGGGGGCCCATAGGAGCAGGGAAAGCCGTTCAAGGACAGGCCAGAAAATCCGAGACTGGACACGGAGGTGGGAGCCAAGGGCATATCCAAGACCCAACTCGAGAGTAGCCACTCGCTTGTCGCAGAGCTGAGCTTTATTGCCTCACGCTGTAGCTTTCACCCAGGGTAAGCCTCCGAGGGCTCAGTCAATGCCCACCGGGTCTTTTTAAGAAACAGCAGGCTTCGGGCTGGGCCGCAAAAGCCCCAACATGGCCGAACATAAAGCCTGAGTGATCACGAGAGTAGTGGATTTGCCCCCTGCCCCATGGAAAATATATCCCAAGTCCCAACTGGAACACCAGGAACACTCAAGGGGGCCCTTATTGTAGGTCCGACATGACACACAGCATTCTAGATACCTCATCTCATTTACGTCTCGTAACCACTCAGTGAGCTATGGATTCTCCTTCCTGGCTTAGAACCGAGGAGCCCAGGGTTCAGGGAGTTGAAAGACCCGCCCAGAGTCACTCTGAGACTCAACCTTCATCCGTCTGGCTCGAAAGGGCAGCACTTTTGCACTCTTCCATTCGGCTCGGAATCACGGGTGGGGGAGAAGAGGAGCAGCCCCCTCTGGGAGAGCTTCAGCGAGCAAGGACGGTTCCCTGCACCAGGTCTGCTTAGTGTCTGGCTCGCTTCTCCCCCGCGCCCTCTTGTTGAAGAGGGTTACACCAATGCGACACGCTGGAGGCCTGTACGATCGGGATAAAACCTTGCACTTCGCACAACAGGCCCCACTGTCCCGTGCTCCGAGAGTGGCCCGACCCTAGCAACGGTCTGAGGCAGCCGGGGTCATGTGGGCAGTCCCAGCTCCCTGGGAACCTTCCTAAGGGGGCACAGTGCCGCCTCCATGAGGGCAAAGGCCACAGGGCGTGAGCTTTCTCTGTGGCTCAGGGGTTTCTTCCCTTAAGTTAGCCAGGGATGGGGGTGAGCCTGGCTGTTTCTGAAACTGCCCCTACCCCCAAAGTGCTTGTGGTTTGGGTTCTAGGCCTCTGTCCTGGAGCAGTTCCCTTCCAGATGGTTCCCTGGCATCGGACATTTGGGCATCTGCTTCCCACTCAGGACCCCAACAAGGGCTTCATCACCCTCTGCCATTTGTGTGTCAAGGCCTGCCAGAATCCTAGCGACTTCGCCAGCAGGAGCGCTCCTGCTGCTCGGGGCTGATGGAGGGGTACACCTTCCCTTTCTAGGCCCTGGCACTAGGCAGCAGGACAGCCGAGCTGCAGGAGACCAAATGAGGCCTTGGCAACATCCCAGCATCACCTGGTCCTTTCAGCAGGTATTCACCGGGGTCGGGAAGCCAGGTGGGAACTAGAAGCCAGGTGTCGCTCCCAATCCAGGGCGCTTGCCCCACACCCAGGGTCACGCCCTGTCCCCTCCCTACTGTGAGTCAGGAACAGAGGGTGGGCTCTGGCCTGCGGGCCCAGGCTGGAGCTTACAAATCATGGAAGCCCAGGAAGGGGTGGCAGCAGGCAGCTGGTCACCCCAGATGGCCAAGCAGTGGCCGGGCAGTCCCGAGGGACGAGAGGTGTGAGAAAGGCCACTGAACTCGAAGTTACATAGTCCTGGGTTCCAATTCTGACTGTGCCGCTTACTAGCTGTGAGTTTGGGCAAGCTCTCCCATCTCTCTGAGCCTCCACTTCTATAAAATAAATAAAATAAATAATAATAAAATAAAATAAATAATAATAAAATAAATAATAATAAAAAAGAGTAACAACAATAATAAATAATATAAAATAAATAATAATAAAAAAAGAGTAACAACAATAATAACTTCTAACACACACCGTGTTCACCGTGAGCCAGACGTGGTCCTAGGCACTTTACAGCATGAACTTCTTTCCTCCTCAGAACAGCCCGGTGAGCTAGGTACTCCTAATGCCCCTATTTTACAGGGGAGGAAAATGAGGCCCAGGGAGATTCAGTAATTTGCCTAAGGCCACACAGCTTGTTGTGGTGAAGCCACCAGACTCGGTCGGTAGTTGCAAACCAGAACCTGAGCTCTAAACTTACCATCTGATGATTCCATTTGCGAGAATGCAGCTAAAATGTCTAGCCCAGTGCCTATCATGGGGATGACGCTCAATAAATACTTGTTTTCTCCCTTTGCTTCCTCCCTATAATGAAGGGATATCAAGGCCAGTCAGACCAGTCATGGCAGACTGCCAAGGGAGCTGGAAATAGGGGCTTGTCACTGGGATTTCCAGACTGTTTGAGAGAAGAGACAAAGACATTCATTTTGTTGCCTGAGGAACGTTTCCCCAAGCTGAGTACAGAAGAATGGGTAATGAAAGCTGAATTAACCTCTTTGCCCTGCTCACTGCACATTTATTGCTCTCAACAGCTTAACACTGTGCGCGCCCCCCCGCCTCCACCTGGGCCAGTCTTGTCTCAGGACCTGCTTTTCTGTAGGAGAAGGCTAAGGAATCACAGCCCTAGAGAATGTTAACTTTGGAAGGGGCCTCAGAGGTCATCTGATTCCCTCCTGGGCCTCACCAGAATAATTCCATTGCCCAGGTAGGATTTCGGTTCAGGGAAGGGAGGTGAGTCCAAAAACTCGAGAGAAGAAAACAAAGAAGGGAAAGAAGGGAGGGAGGGAGGGAGCAAGGAAGGAAGGAAGGAAAGAAGGAAAGAGAAAAGGAAGGAGGGAAATTAGTATTTCTTGAGATTTGGGTTAGTTGTGTCCTCACGCCATGATGCTGTGAGTATATTTACTCTCACTTAATAGAATAGGAAACTGAGGTTCAGAGAGATGGAGTGGTTCCCCTGAGGCCACTGAACTAGTTAATGGCAGAGCCAGGATCTGAACCCAGATCTGTCTACTTCAGGACCCCACACTCTTTCCTCCATGTAGCTGAGATCGGAGCTGTTTCTGGAAGCCAGGTCTCAACTTCCTGTCAGCTGTATATTCACCATGCTCCTACCACATAATCCAGTTGACTCCTAATCACCTTTGAGAGACAGGATTCAGTGTCTCACCTTCAGCAGCAGGCCTGAGAGCTTGGCTGGCAAAGGCCAGTCCTCGGATGCCTGGAGAGAGCCGCCCACTGAGCCTTTGTGGAAAACCATGCAGGGCATCGCCAGGGTGAAGGCTGCTGGGCTGTGTCTTGGGAAGTCCCTGGAACCCATCCCTGGCACAGGAGCCAGCGTGGGAAGTAGGAAATTGCAAGGCTCTGCTTTCAGACTGATGTGGGTATGAATCTTGGCACGGCTATATCCTAGCTTTGTGATTTGGGCAAGATATCCAAATGTGTCTGAGTTTTGGTTTCCTGAACTGTAAAATGAGGGAATGGTGCTCATTTCAGAGAGCTGTAGGTAAAGTTAAATGAGGCTGGGTAAGAAAATGTCCAGTGTGGGGCTAGCACACAGTAAGGGGACCCAGTGGCTACTGCTTCTCTTCTAACACCCATTGTTGACACAGGAGATAAATGCATTCAGTATTTGGCCTGAGAAAAAGGGTCATAGGGCAATGAGCACCTGGAATGTTTCTATTTCTCTCTCCCTTCAAGTTCCCTCCTCCTCCCAGGCTCAAGGAGCTGGGGAGCAGGATTATTCACCCCCTAAACCTTACAAGCTACCTGACCTTGGGCAAGTCACAGAGCTTCCATTTCTGCATGGGTCAAATGGGGAGATTTTAAGAGTAAGGACAGATCTAGAGATCTAACACCCAGGTAACCAATAATTTCCTTGAGAAGAGAAAGGGGAAGGTTCTTCCCTTTACACCCAGGCCTGTGGATGCCCTTCTCGTGCTTTTAGGTATCAGAAGGGGCATTTTGGAACCTGCTGACCTTCCTACCCGAGCTGACCCATTGTCCTCATTCCAACCTATATAGCCTGAGCCACGGAGAAAAGAGGCAGATGTGCCTGGTTAGACATTTTGGGGACCACTTTGGAGAGTGAAGAATTTGTCATGTGTAAAGAGTGTGAGTGTGTGAATGTGAGGGAGTGTGTGTGTGCGCATATGCATGCAAAGCAGCGTAAATTTCGGGTTTTCTGCAACTTTCAGCTGCTCCGAGGCTCCTGGCCAGCCTCCAGATGCAGCTACCACTTAGGCCACGGGGTCTGGAACACACAAGTGGGGGGCCCAGAGGGCAGGATTCACCCTGCGGCTGCTTTGTACCGATGCACGTTGGTGGGCTGGGCTGCCAGAAGAATCTGTTCTCGATCTTCACACAGCTGATCTCCGCGCTCCCCTGCAGCACATAGCCAGGCTCACACTGGAACACCGTGGAATCTCCGGCTTCCCAACTGTCGCCACTCCGGCTCCCGTTCTGTGGGACCCCAGGGTCGTTGCAGGACGTGGCCGTGGACACTGGGACAAGGGAACAGAAGAACAAGTGCCAGACAATGAGGCTCCCAGCCCATCAGCCTCACTGTCATCACCGTGCCCGCTGCCAGTGTCACGGCCATGATCTCTGTCACCTCCCACTGGCAGCACTGGCAACAGGGCCACCGTTTCTGTTCTCACCCCCGTTCCTGTCACTGCCTCCACCACCACTGGGGACCACCATCAGAGCCCTACCAGAACCTTCACCATCGCTGGCATCCACCGGTCATGAGATACCATGAGTTAGGTGTGACTGCAGAGCTGTGATTGTAGAAGAAGTGAGTTGGGTTCGATTTAACGATACCCGCCTTGCTGCATAGATAAGCAGACAAGCAGGGTCTGCCAGCGGGCTGGGAGCTGGTCTGCCTGCAGGCCGAGCAGGGGCACTGAAGGCAGAGGGAGAACTGCAGTCAGGTGGAGACCACGCCCTCTCTTGCGCGGCAAACGCCCAGCGACCCATCAGACTGAAACCGGAGGAAAGTCTGATGTTTGTAGCAGGTGACAAAGTAGAGTTCAAAATAAACATTCGTAGCCGAGATGTATGTAAACATTCAAAAACCTCAGGAATGTGGGAGATGTTTGCAGTCTGATACCTAACTTAGTGTAAGATGGACTGTGTGTGCTTTAAAAGTGAATGTCAGATGAATGATGGAGGGAAGGAGTAAATGAATAAAAGAATGAATGAGTGAATGAAGGAGCAGATGCATTGTGAGCGAAGGAAATGACAGAAGAGAAAGTCCAGAGAAAGAATCGGGGCAGCGGCAACCTGTCATCCTCCGGACTGTGGTCAGTGGGCCCCGGGGACAGGAGGCACCGGAGGCCACAGGATCCGTAACATTCATTTGCTTGGAGGGTCAGATTCCCCCTGCCCCCAAATTTTGGGAAAAATAGCATGCACAAAACCAAATGAATTTATTGTGGAGTAGAATGTAAAATTCACCTGAGTTCTTCAGCAAAAACATGAAGCCTAAAAGAGACTGTAGCCTCCTACAGCCTCCAGATTGGCAGGGGGAGATACATTTACTCTCTTCTGCTCTGAGGCGGACTTCAGTGGAAAAGCTCGAGAAGCCCCAGCCCAGGGCAACTGTACACACCAATATCACCAACTATAAGATCTAAGATTGTGTGAACAAGTCTGGAGTTACAGCATCTGATACCGCATACCCAATAGCAATACACGCGATAAACTAGGGCCCACAGTCAGACCTGGCTCTATGCCTGTTCTTGTAAATAAAGTTTTACCAGAATACAGGCATGCTCATCTGTTTACATATGCTCTACTATACTCCAGCCACAACTGTAAATTCTCCCAGCACAGCAAGCTCAGGTCCCTCCCTGCTTCCCCCCCACCCTCAGGGCATTTGCACCTGCTGGTCCTTCCGCCTGGAACAGTGGTGCCACAGACCTTCCTAAGCCAGCTCCATATTGTCATTCAGTTTTCAGCTCCTGAATCACCTCCTCAGACAGGCCTATTTGACCACCTTCTTCTGGGCTCATCCCTTGACCCCCTTCCACCGATTTGGTCACATTATCCTGTTTTGTTATTTTCATTGCACAATCTGTAATACTCTTGCTAATTCGTTTGCCTCTTTATCGTATGCTATCACTTGTGCATCTCCGTGGGAACCAAGACCTCGGCTGTTTTGCTTCCAACTGCATCCCCAGGGCCTAGAACATTACCCAGCACGCAGCCATGCTCAGTAAATATTTGTTGAATGAATAAATGAACAAATCATCATCATCTGACACTGAATTTATTTATAAAGTCAAATAAGAATCAATCTTCTTCCTTCCCAATTAAAAACAGACTTAGCTTTCATCTCTAGCTTTATAGTGACTGTACACATGTAAATGATTCCCTGAAAGAAAAATAGCTCCCTGTTCTGACCATACTCAGAAAAATTATTTATATAGGAGGAGACAGAGTGCAATGATGAAGAGCCTAGGTCTGGGAATCAGACATGGGGGTTTTGATCCGGTCTCTGCTGCTTATTAACTAGATGACCTTGTATGAGAAACCTCCCTGGGCCTCAGAGCCCCTGTCTGCAGCATGGATTAATAATGGCCACCATACTCTAAGGCTTCCTTGAAAATTAATAGCAGAGTGCTTAGCATGGTGCCGGCTCAACGGGTAGCAGCAACTATGCTTCCCTCTCCTTCAGTGTCCCCCTCACTCTCTTTGTTCCCACCTTCCCTCTTTAATGCTCCTGAATTTGAGCTGCTTGGCAAAGCCTCAGGGACACGCTGGATCCACGTGTTTCAGACAGGATGTTAGATGTTACACAGTCATGTTTACTTAATAAAGCCAAGCCTGCACTAATCGTCTCTGGCATTTCTGCACAATCCCCTGTCAAACACACACTATAAAGTTAACATGGGGTGAGCCATTTGCCCTTCCATAGAGGAGTCCTGGTATTTACTAACTGATGACAGCCACAGGGCAAGGTGACCTTTCCTGAACCTCGGTTACACCTGGACCCTGGGCCAGGTCATCGCGGCCTTTCTGGAGCCCAGGCTAGGTAGCTTAGCCTACTCCCCTCTCCATGGACCTAAGTGATGCTCAGGGCGGCTTGCCTCAGGACACCCATACATTAGAGAAAACCATGTGTTCATGTGTGCATGTGTTCATGTGCCTGCTTATCCAGTAAGCAGTGAGTAAGCACCTGCTGCATGCATATGCCATGGTGGGGGCGGTTCTGGTCAGCAGGACATGGTCCCAACTCTCTAAGAGCTGTCTGTGGAATGGCAAGGGTGTGGCCACTTCCAACACAAGGCAGAGTGTCTGGGACTGACAACGTGCCGAAGAAACTGAAGTAAAGTGCTCGGGGTGCCACGGGCCACAGCAGTTTATTCTGAATGGGGAGATGAGGAGGAAGTGGCATCTGACATGAACCTTGAAGGATGAATAGTACTTCTACAGGCTGGGCAATGCGTGAGGAAGCAGCCTGAGCTGCTGAGCAAAGGCAAGGTTTGCGACAGTGCCCAGGGATGCTGTCCCACGTGGACGTGCTGACGGTGCATGGGAGGTCAGATAATGCAAATCCACGGGGGAATTTGTCAGAGCAATTAAGAGGGTTTTTTTTTTTTTTTTAAAGCCATAACCATTAGCTTGGGCACAGTCAGAGAAAATACATGTCTGGTTTAATTATTCATAACACTCCTTTCCCCAGAGAGTGGACTGAGCTGTCTCTTTAGCATTCTACTCTCCTCACTGCTGGGGGATTCTTTACAGCTTATCCCAGCAATCTCTAAAGTCTGTCCCATAAAATGCTAGTCTCTTGAGATGGTCTAGGAAAAAGTCATCCATGGTCAAATATGTTTGGGAACAGTGACCTACTAGATAGACACCTTCTGAATTCACCTGCTAAATTAGCATACCAAAAGTTCTCAGAGGTCCCAAATTACAGATAGCCTCTTTAGGTTTGCCTTGACCTAAGCACCTTCTCAACATTATTTGATCATGCAAAGTTCTTTCTTCAGCAACATCAGTTAACAGTTTGTGGAACTCCAGGGAACAGATGTGGGGAAATGCTTATCGAAAATGACTCCCTCGTTGCCCCGTGGTGGGACCTAATCTTGGATGAGATCAGCGTTACCCTGGGTCCCCAGAGACTCTCCCTGGGTGAATGGGTGCCAGGATTCCAAGTAAGAAGACTCCCAGTGAACCCTGCAAGGAGCTCTTCCTCGCCAGGCTAGAAGCTTGCATGAGTGTTAATCGGGCAAGTTAATGGGTATAAAGGAACATAATCCTGGAGGCCCTCATCTGCCCTACAGACTATTGAATGGTCGCCTCCATGGAGAAAACAGATGCGCACAAGGGCTACAAGCAGGGTCTGTAACACCATTCCAGCCCACCTGGTACCAGAAATATACCCAACCACCCTTAGTTAATACACCAACGAGGGGAGACTGCGGAGGCAAAGCCATGGCATGGGTACCACATGGGCTCGCTCTGCAATCACCATGGCAACGCCCCCCTCCCCCCACACAGTGGAGTAAGGACATGGTAATGAAGACAGCTGCTGTATGATAAACATAAGCATAAACCGAGGCACAGTCACTTATGCAGGGAGATGAGTGATGGAAGAGGCACTTCAGAGGAGATGAGACGGTGCATCACAGGGGGAGGCAGGATCAACACATGAATTATCTAATACTGGGACTTGGATGTGTGAGCACTGCCCATTTTTGGTAGCTCTTTGTCATGCTCCTCCATAATTGGCTACTATAGTACATAATTAATCGAATTCAGATCATTCATGTTTGGCTCTCGGTCCTTCCTGAAACCCACACTAGATTAAGAACCAGAGTGTGTGGCACGTAGAGCGGCTCGTCCATAACCAAGCCCCATCTCACCATCACCGGGGGCCTGTGTGCCTCCTTCCGTGCTCCCCGAGTTTCAGCCCGCATGTTCTGGATCCTCTCATCCTGCCTCTGCACTTGTGCACACGTTCTTTGCACCTACGGTGCCCTTTTCTCTCTTTTTCATCTAACAGGGATCCACAGATGCCCCCCAAATCCTACTCTGTGGCACCTCCCACTCCACAGCATCATCAGCTACCCCCTGCTTGAAACATGGTCTTTCCTTCTGTAACTTCTACTACTCATCCCGCGGGTCTGAGCTTGGGCATTGTGTTTTCTGGAATATCTTTCTTCCTTGATGCTCCAAGGTGAACATTATAGTTTATATTTCTCTCCCCAGATACTCATCAATCTGCACGTTAGTGTCTCTTAAGCTGCTTGTCTTCCCCTGCAGAGTAAGCTCAGCACATATATTTGAACAAGTGCTAACCAGGTACCAGGCACACAGCTGCTGCTCAGTGACTCTCTCTACAAGAGGAGAGGCCTGGAGGAAAGGAGGGACTGGAGGGAGCGGGGCGATGCCGCAGGACAGATGGACAGCGGTGGGCAGGGAGTGAGCACAGACCTGAGAAGTGAATGGCAAAGCCCTGCTTGCTGGTGAAGAAGTCGGTGCTGAACTGCAGAACGACCGAGTTGAAGGTGCTGTGCAGGTCCCTGGGCAGGGCCGCTCCGCTGAGCTCCTTCAGCAGGACCCCACTCTCCACGGGCCCGTCCCAGATGCGCAGCACGTCGTGGACCTCCTCCGTGTCAAACACCAGGAAGTGGAGCCTGAACAGAGAGAAAAGAAGGCGGTCACTGTGGGCTCAGCACCTTCCTCCCAGGGGCTTCTGGTCCCTGGAAGGTGGGAAACCCAAGAAAGACTTGCCAGAAGGAAGGGACAGCAGTGTCCAGCAGCACCCTCATGGCTTCCAGCCGGCCTGCTCCTCCCACTGGGGGTCCCCAGCAGCAGGGACGGGGGTGAGGGGGGGCAGGTTTTGTGCACCTTGTTGATTATCATGAGCTTCATGTTACCACTGTCAAAGCCCCTGCCCCCCCACCCCCGGTCTCTTCACTGTACACAACGGTCCCCAGACTTCTTCCTGAGTCCACATCCATATCATTCTAGATTGTGAGGGGGATGCTGAGAAGGCATACACTCAGTCAAAATCCCAGAAAGTCATTTTGTGTCTATCGACAAACTGATTCTAAATTTCATATGGAGAGGAGAAAGCCCCAGAACCACTACACGATATCGAAGGACGAGACTGGAGACTGACACTACCCGACGTCAAGACTTAAGACAAAGCTGCAGTAATCAAGGCAGTGTGGTATCAGCAAAAGAACAGGCAAAGAAATCAATGGAGCAGAATAGAGAACTCAGAAACAGACCCACAGAAATACAGTCAATTGATCTTTGACCAGGGAGCGAAGACGGTCTTTTCAACAAAGGGTGCTGTAGCTACTGGATACCCATACGCAAAAAATGAATCTAGCTGTAGACTTGAGGCCCTTCATAAAAGTTAACTCAAACTGGATCACAGACTTAAATGAAAACATAAAACTATAAACTCCTAGAAGACAACGTGGGAGAAACCCTACACGACCTTGGGTGTGGGGAAGACTTTCAGATATGACGCCAAAGGCATGATCTGTGAAAAAAACAACCGATCAGCTGGGCTTCATTGAGATTACAAATTTCGGTTCTGCAAAAGGCAATGTCAAGAAAATGAGCAGACAAGCCGTGGACTGGGAGGAAATATTTTCAAAAGACACAATTTGATAAAGGACTGTTACCTCAAATATATAAAGAATTCTTAAAACTCAACAAGAAGAAAACAAGTAAGAGAGAGATCAGCGTTACCTGATTAAAAAATGGGCCAAAGACCTTACCAGACACCTCACGAAAGATAGACAAATGGGGAATAAGCACATGAAAAGATGCTCCACGTCCTGTCATCAGGGAGATGCAAATGGAAACAGCAATGAGATACCACTACATGCCTATGAGAATGGCCTAAATCCAGAACACTGACTCTACCCAGCGCGGATGGGGGAGGGAAACAGGAACTTTCACACACTGCTGGTGGGAATGCAGTATGGCGCGGCCACTTTGGAAGACAGTTTCGCCATTTCTGACAAAAGTAAACATACTCTCCTTACCATACCATCTGGCCCTCATGTTCCTTGGTATTTACCCAAAGGATTCGAAAACTTAGGTCCACACAAAGACCTGCCCACAGATATTTATAGCAGTTGTATTCATAATTGCCAAAACTTGGAAGCAACCAAGATGTCCTTCAGTAGGTGAATGGATAAACTGTGGTACATCCAGACAATATTATTGAATTATTCAGTGCTAAAAGGAAATGAGCTAAAAAGGCATGAAAAGACATGGAGGAAACGTGAAAGCATACTACTAAGTGACGGAAGACATTCTGAAAAGGCCACATACTGTAGGATTCCACCTGTATGACATTTTGGAAAAAGCAAAACTATGGAAATGGTATAAAAAAAAATGAAACCCTGCTTGCCAGGAGCTGGATGGGTGGGAGGGATGAATAGTGGAGCACAAAGGGTCTTTAGGGTGGAAACACTCTTAGGATACTGTAACGGTAGATACATGTTATCATACATTTGTCCAAATCTATAGAATGTACGACATCAGAGTGAACCCTAGTGGAAATTATGGACTTTGAGCGATAACGATGTGCCAGTGTAGGCTTATCACTTGTAACAAATGTCCCACCCTGGTTGGGGATGTTGATAATGGGGAGGCTGTGCCTATGGTGGGGCAGGAGGCAAACGGGAAAGTTTTGCATCTTTGTCTCAATTTTACTCTGAACCTAAATCTGCTCTAAGAAACTGGGCCTTAGAAGAAGGGGCGTGAGGGTAAAGGTAAGGGGTGTGTTGTGGGGTTTGAGAGGCTGATCCAGTTGTGGTGGGGGGGAGGGGTGAGCCTACATCTTGGTTTCCAGGAGCAGAACTTGGGATACTGGCTACACACAGGCTTGGCTTAGATAGTCCCTGGGGATCTGAAGAGGCCAGGCAGGGTTTCCATGTGACGGGGGGTGCCTGCAGGCCACAAACAGAGCTCTCAGGGCAAGGTAGCTGAGGAAGAACCCTGAATTCTCCCAGGACAAAGAGGTTCTGGCTGCCAAAGCTATTGACTACCAGCCTCTCTCTTAATCAAATTTTTATTTTGGAACAATTTTAGACTTGTACAAAAGTTGCAAAGTTAAAATGGAGAATTCCCATAGACCCCTCACCATTTCTCCCACTGCTTATGTCTTATGTTTCCCAGGTGCAATTTGTCAGAACTGAGGAACCGACTTCGGTGCATTACTGTGAACTCAGCTCCACGCTTCATTTGGATCTCACCAGTTTATCCACTGATGCCCTTTTTCTGTTCCAGAAGCCAATCCATTTACCACTATCTCCTTTTAAAAATATCTTTAGAGGGGCGCCTGAGTGGCTCAGTCGGTTGAGCATCTGACTCTTGGTTTTAGCTGAGGTCTTGATCTCTGGGTCCTGGGGTTGAGCCCCCCAGTGGCTGGCTTGGTGTGCTCAGCGGGGAGTCTGCTTCTCCTCTCCCTCTCCTTCTGCCCCTCCCCCCTCAAATAAATAAAATCCCTAAAAAATATCTTTTTAAATTATAAAAATAAGACATGCTTAGGGCAGAAAAAGACAATATATAGCTGTACTGAATTTTTTAAAAAGTCCCTTTCTTACACAAACCAATCTGTTCTCTAAAGCTTTTTACTTGGTATTAGTCTTGGTGCACATCCTTCCAGACTTTCTTTCAGCGTGCATGCATTCCCCACCCCCTCTCCAAATGGGACCATATTTTACATAATTTTAAGTCACTTTTTTCACTTAAGATTGTTATGGACATAACACATATACTTCATTTTTTTCCTACAAAAATGGACATTGTTATATTTCACTATCTCACATAAGACTGCAAAGAACAGGGCGCCTGGGTGGCTCAGTTGGTTAAGCCACTGCCTTCGGCTCAGGTCATGATCCTGGAGTCCTGGGATCGAGTCCCGCATCGGGCTCCCTGCTCGGCGGGGAGTCTGCTTCTCCCTCTGACCCTCCCCCCCGCCATGTGCTTTCTCTCTCTCATTCTCTCTCTCTCAAATAAATAAATAAAATCTTTAAAAAAAAAAAAGACTGCAAAGAACCTTCCTATCTTTACATTGCTTTGCAATTTCTGTTAATATTTCAGTTGACTGTTGGAAGAATTTTGGGGGGGGATGGGTATACACTTAAAAATCTTTTATAAATGCTGCTAAATTATTCTCTTAAGTGATTGCATCAATTTACATTCCCACTAAACAGTATCAATGTCACTCTTCTCTCTAAACTTCACCTCATCAACATCAGATATTACAATGTTGTAAATATATTCTATATTAAAATACTTGCCCATCTGCTAAACCAAAATGGAATCTCACTGGTGTTTTTAGATAATTTAGTTATGTTGTATATCTTTGCACATATTTATTGCCCACTTATATATCTTCATAACCTTTATCCGTCTTAACTGAGTTGTCTTTTAAAATTCAATTTACAATTAGTTATAATTCTATTATAATTTTTATTTATTTTTTATATATTTTGATTTCTCTCTTATATATTGCTAATATTTTCTCCTAGCATCTGCTGTCTTTTTGCCCTTTAAATTTTGTTTATGGTGTCTATTTTGGTGTTGGACTTATTTATTTTTTTAAAAGATTTATTTATTTATTTTAGACAGAGAGAGAGAGAGAGAGAGAGTGCGTGAGCATGTAAGTGGGGGAAAGGGGCAGAGGGAGAGGGAGAGGAATCCTCAAGCATATTCCTTGCTGAGCACAGAGCCTGACATGGGTGGGGCTCGATCCCAGGACCCTGAGATCATGACCTGAGCCAAAATCAAGAGTCAGACACTTAACCGACTGAGCCACTCAGGCACGCCTGGACTTACTCATTTTATGTAACAAATATGCTAATCTTTTCCCTTAAGGATACTGGTGTCGGAGCTCAGTCGGTTAAGCGTCTGCCTTCAGCTCAGGTCAGGATCCCAGGGTCCTGGGATCGAGCCCCACATCGGGCTCTCTGCTCAGCGGGGAGCCTGTTTCTTCCTCTGCCTGCCACTCCCCCTGCTCGTGCTCTCTCTCTCTCAAATAAATAAAATCTTTTTTTTTTTTTTTAAAGAGATAACTTAGAAAAAAAGATACTGGGTGTCATGTTATGCTTGGGCAAACCCTTTTCTTCCCACAATGATTAAAAAACCAAACTTGAATATTTCCCCAGAACTTGTTAGTTCTATTTTTTGAGGTATAGGTTCATTATGTTTCCAAACGGACACCCACCACCTGTCTAAAGTAGCCTTGCCCCTGTTTTGACTATCAAAATACTGTTTATTTCCTCCTGAGCATTTACTGCAGTCCATACTTAGTTTATTCATTTACTACCTGTGTCCCCAACTAGAAGATAATTTTCATGAGTGGGGGCCCCAGTGCCTATGATGTGCTTGACACTTTGGATGGTGCTCACGAATGTCTAGGGAATGAAGACATTTGTCACTGAATAATCCAGGCTCCCCTCATGGGTTCGAAATGTCATTTTCGTCATGACTCTGATTCCAGACGCCTTCCTTAGCTCCAGGGCTCCCTCCTCGGTCTCTATGGATGCCACTGGTGGTACCACAAACACACCCATGCAACTTACTTCTGTTTTCATATTTCATATTTTCATATTCTTCTAGGGCAAATCCCCCTTCATATTGTTTCCCCCAAATTTCTTAGCTATTTTCCCAAATTTATCCTTTGAGAGAACTTTATAGTTATCAAGTTCCAAAAAAATCCCATTGATATTTTGATTGGAATTGCACACATGCATCGATTCATTTGGGCAAACTGATACCTGTACATTATTTTCCCCAGCCAGGAACACTATAGATATCTTACCCCATTTAGGGCTTCGTTCAGGTACCTTGGTAAAGTGTCATGGTTTTCTTCTTTGTTATTTTTTCTTTTTGCATACCTCTTATTAAATTCTTTTTTATTCCATTGTGAATGAGATTTAATTTTTAGCTACATATTTATCGTTGGATGTATGTGCATGTTTCTTTTCAGTTACCAATTAGTTTTACTAGGATTCAAGTGAATCTTCTGGATTTCCCGAGCAAACCCTTTTATAGATAGAGGTGCAGGTCCTCCACACCAGAAGTTGTGTGGGTTCTAGTTTGCCTGGCAGGCATCCCCTCGGAGGGCTTCTGACAGGGTAAAGACAGATGGGCTTCCATTCCATGAATTCAGCAGGAAACAGACTGGCAGCCTTGGGCCCCACACTTGATTGGAAAGAGGAAGTAGGAGCTCCCCAGGAAGCAGAGCAAACATGCATACCCACCGCTGTGCCAACCTGCCCCCTTCCTTCTCTGCTTTCTCCATGTTACTCGATGGACTGTGAAATTGGCACCAACCACAGGAGCAGACCAAGAGGTAAGCTGTGTGGTGCGGCTGGACGCGTTCTCAGAAAATACAGGTTCTCGGGTGCTGGACTTGTCAGGGAAGGAGGGAGGAGATGAGACTTGAAGTTTGTACGGCATGAAAGGGAGTGTGTTTTCTTTGCATTAATAAACATGAGACAAGGGGCGCCTGGGTGGCTCAGTCGGTTAAGCGTCTGCCTTCGGCTCGGGTCGTGATCCCAGGGTTCTGGAATTGAACCCTGCATTGGGCTCCCTGCTTCTCCCCTGCTCATGCAGGTGAAGGGGCTAGGAAGAAAGGTGATTCCCACAATGGAGTTCAAGTGGCGTCAGGAGGTTATAGGCAATAGAGCTGGGCTGAGAGAGAGAAGATAATGAGGCCCCAGAATTAGCTAGAGGAGTCTGGGTTTCGTCCCCTTTTAGTTAAGAGACCCACTGAGGTCCCACAGGGTGAATAACTGAAGGAGTGGGTGCATGAATCCATGAATGAATGAATGAATGAATGAAATTCCAGGAGGAGCAGTCTGTTAGGAAGCTGTGAAGAGTGAATATGGAGATGGAACAGAGATGAAAAGAAACATGTTTATATAACAACCACCGTGTACAAAGCACTTTCTCGTGGTCCCACTTAGCCCCCGTGAGCATCTTTATTTTGTAGGTGACATCCTTCCCATCTTTAAAAAAGAAATCCTCCGGAGGCTCAGAGAGGTTGAATAACTTGCCTAAGGTCAAGGGCTGGTTTGAGAGTGAGCCAGAATTACATTATATAATTATAGTCTGAGTCCAACTTTGGTGCTCTCGCTCTTTCCCCTGAGAATGCTGCCTGCGCCTCGGGAAGGAAGAGGCTGTGGCCGGGAGCCAGGTGTGTGCCCAAGAGGCCCTATCAGTAATCAATAGTTTACATGTGAATCATAACAAGGTGAAAGGGCTGATCTTTGAGACCATGAATTAAAAATGCCAGCTCGTTGCACTCAGCTCAGCTGATCTGATAATCAGACAAAAGTCAAAGGCTTGGTGTTGAGGAGGTCTAGAGAACGGCAGGGGGAAAGCGGGAGGAGGGAGCCCGAGGTCCTCTGCAGGCAGAAACAATGCAGCTCGGCAGCCGGAAGGACAGAGGCTGAAGTGCCAGACCCCTTACTGCATTCGTTTCAACACCTCCCTGTGCTGGGTGCGGGGAGATAATGGGGACGAGGACAGACAGGGTGTCATTTTCCAGTTGTTTCTGGACATGGGCAACACTCCCTCATGCACAAACTCCTGGAAAGATGATCAGCTGCGGTGGCACTTGTGCTGAAGGCAGCAGCGTGCTGAGATGGAGGACCTGCTTTCCAGAGAGTGGCCGGGGAGGCCCTCCGGAAGGAGGGGACATGGAAGCAAGGGGCGAGACTCGCAGGTGCCAGCCCTGGGAAGAGCAGGGCGGAGCAAGAGGTGGGAGGAAGCTTCCTGTGGTAAAGAGCAGCATGTGCAAAGGCCCCCAAAGGCAGCCAGCCTGGAGCGTGTGAGCAACAGAAAGGCCTCTGAGGCTGTTGCTTCAAAGGCCAGGTTGGGTGGGGCCCTGAGGGGCGGGGGTGGGGTGGGGGCGGGAGTTTGGGTTTCATTGAGGGATTTCTCCACTGAGGCCTGGGCAGGATCCGATTTCCATTTTACGGGCAGCTGCCCAGATGGGAATAGGGGCAGACGCTCAAGGGGGTGCAGGGCAGGTAGCTGGGGCGCTGCTGCAGGGGTGTGGTGACCCCTTGTATTAGAAATCCTTGATGAGAGCCAGGGAAGACTTCCTTTGCCAAACCAACCACGCTGATTAAGAAAGACTCTTATTGAAGACTTGTTTTCATCTTCTAGAAATCAAAGTCTGTAAAATGCTAATCAGAGGTTCTGATTGATAGGGCTAATTCCAGGCCCAGGCAGACAGTAGGCTTGCCTGAGCAGCTCCTCTGCAGGTGAGCATCAGTGTTCTTTGGCTTTTGAAAAGCTGGGAACAGTTTTGAGGATCCTGCTCCCACCCCCTCCCCCAATGCCCCCAGGTGGAGAAGCACTGAAGGGAGGGGAAGAGGCGAAAGGTACTCCTTCACAAAGAATCCTTGCTCCCATGGGTTCTCCCTGCTTCTTTGGGCCACAGAGACACGACACAGGCCAGGGAAGAGGGCTGAAGCATGTTGTGCGTTACGCTCTGTCTCTGCCCTGGAGACTGCTGATGGGATTGAAAAAAACACAATAATGTGTGCCGGATCCTTATAAAAACCCTGCGATTTGCAGGCTACTTTTGCCACCTTGCTGATGGGGGGGACTGAAGTCCCCGGGGTTTAACACAGACCACTGGTGGGGGTGGTGGTGGGGGTGGGGCGGGGGGAGTGCGTACCAAACAGCTAGTAAGGGTCAGGGCCAGCATTCAATGCATGTCCCTCTAGTACCAAAGGCCTTCCTTTCACATTGTTTTCTACCTGAGTGAAGCAAGGAAAACTCCAAGGAGGAGGTGTCTTTGCAGAAGTTTTGAAGACAGAAAAGAAATGCAGGAGGAGATGGAGAGAGAGGAAGATCACAAGAGAGGGAACAGCATATACAGAGGCTTATAAAACGTGTGACTGGCCTTCCTGGATCCAGAATCCCTCCCACCCTTTCGATCCACCTTCTCTGTGTGGGCCAGGGTGATCTTTCTGAACCACACTCTTCTTTCCTTTGCCAAGGCCTTCAGAAGCCCCAGCTGCCATCCTCCAATCCTCTCTGCTCCACCCGTTTCCTTCTTGCCTTCTTGCTTCAGGGACTTCTCTCTGCCCGGAACATTCCTACCCACCCCTCAAACCCCCGTACCTGCCACATGCAGCGGGCTGAATTGTCTCCCCCACAAAGATACGCTCAAGTTCAACCCCTTCACTGTCACCTCAACTGGAATTGTCAATGTGACCTTAATTGGAAATCAATGTATCACTGCAGATGTAATCAAGTTCAGACGAGGTCATATTGGATTAGGGTGGGCCCTAAACCCAATGGCTGGTGTCTTCATAAGAGAAAGGAAAGGGAGATTGGGATACGGAGAAGCAGAGGGGTCAGCGGGGAGAAGACCACGTGAACACGGAGGTAGAGACTGGAGGCATGTATCTATGAGCCAAAGGTGGCCGGCAACTACCAGAAGCCAGAAGGACATAAACAGATTGTTTCCTAGAGTCTTCAGAGGGAACATCGACACCTTGATTTTGGACTGTGAGAAAGTACATTTCTGTTCTCGTTTCAAGCCATTCTGTTTGTTACAACAGCCCCATAGACTCCTACACCACCTGACTAGTGTGTACCAGCTGATACCCCACACCCAGAGGGGACCTTCCCCCGGGTGTCTCCATGTGCCCCCCACCCCCGACCCCATGGTCCCAGTCTGGAGAGATGCTCCCTCCATGTGCTCCTGCTGCATCAGAGCCATCCAGTGACATACCCATCTTACTGAGTTCCTTAACTGCTGTGTTTGTGACTCATTCATCTCTGTATCTTTGGTACCCAGCACCAGGCCTGGCCCACGCTCAGCTCTTGGTTTGGTTGAACTGATGAATGAATGAACTGCTCACCATCTTGCAGGAACACCCATAGTTCAGCCAAACTCACCCACTCTCCTTGTCAAGTGTGTGCCACATGGTGAGAGGCAACTGAAATCCTCTGTACTAAGGAAGATATGCCCTATTTTGCTGGAGGTTCTGACATCTCTCTTTACTGCCCACATCCAGCTTCTTGGATCTTACCACTGAATCTTTGGTGCTCTATCACTACCAAAGTAATAGGAGCTAGCCGCACCGACCCTGGGCCAGAGCTAGCTGCCTAGTCCAAACCCAGGAGACATGGGGAGGATGCAATCATGGTCTCACACTGGCTAAGCCCAGCCTGGTAGGTTCTCTGAGTCTATATACAGATACTGAGAGTCACATATTCAATCAAGAGATAACAGGTACTAGACGCAGATGGCATCAATGGGAACATGGCATGTCTCTGCCCCTAAGTGTGGTGTGATGAGTACTGTGGTCAAGGTAAGCACACAGCAGACCCCTACCTGGGTGGAGGGGCTGAGGCAAGGCCCCCTGGAGGAGGTGACAACTGAGTTGAGTCTTGTCAGATGCACAGGGTGTGTCCAGATGAAGGCAGGGGGGGACGAGGAGTGTGAGAAGAAAAGGGAATGCCACGGAAGGAAGAGAGGCTGCACAAAGACACGGGTGGGCTAGAGAGACTGGCCCCCCAGGAAAGTATCAGTTCTTCAGGAGGACACAAGCAAGGGGTGCAGGTGGTGGGTTTGGACAAGCACGTCCAATGAGTATGCAGTGTGAGATGCACACAGGGTAGGGAGTTTCTGGAGGATGCTGGCTTTAGGGATGAGCGGGGGAAGAGAAGCCCATGGAGACTAAGACTAAGAGGTAGAAGGAAAACAGGAAAAGGTGCAGCCCTAGAAGCCAAGAGAGGAGAGAGTCTCAGAGGGATGGCAATCATGCCCAAGCTGCTGCAGAGAAGGCAAGACAAGTGTGGCCTTGTGATCCTAGCCACCGCGGTTTCCATGATGATGGGGCAGGGCTGGGGGCAGGGGCGGGAGGACCAGTTCCCACCAAAGGAGGGGCTGGAGTTGGTCTCAGTGTCCTAAGTCTGGTGTCTGGTTTGCCTAGGGTGTAACATGGGCGCTTGTGGTGACCAACAAATACGGCGCTCAGCTCCTCACCCCCACTGGTCTCTGGTTCTCTCTCTGAGTCCCCTGGGGACTGTCCTGAAACTCTGCTCTCTCCGGGACTGGGTCTTCATTGCTTAGCTGGCTGCCACCTGCTTCAACCCCAGGGCACCCTGGATCGTGGGGCTGGCCCTGTTCCAGGATCTCCAGACACCTTTTTCTTGTGGTGTTTCTGCAGAGTCCCACCTTCTTCTACAATCTCCCAGTAGCAGGTGCCCCAGGGAGGGCACTCCCACCTGGCCCTTGCTCCCTTACCTCTTCCCACCAGCCTGACACCAAGAATCCGCCAGACTTTGCTGGCAAGGGAGTAAGGCTCATGACACTCAGCTTCAATGACACGAAGAGATTTTCCACCAGAGTCTCCATCTAAAAAGCTAGGGGAAATTGGATTCTCACTGCAGGCGCCAGTACCTCTCAAGAGCTGTCCCCAGGCAAAACCTGCTTCTGGGATCAGGTCCTCAGTTCCCTCAGTCCCAAGGAAATTTGGACACTTTGGGTGCTTTTTGGATTCTGCCCACCCCACCGCTTACAGGTGGCTCATATGGATCCATTGCACATCAGACAGATAACACAAAAACAAGAAAAAAAATACATAGCATCTTGACATGTTGATTTCACTTGCATTCTGACCAGGCCCCAGAATGTGAAAGGGCCTTGGGTCCTCCTGAGCAACTGTTGCCACCCCATGAACACAACGGATGGTGCACAGACACAAGTCCTAAGGGCGAATCTTTACATCAGGGGAAAATGGTCCACGAACGAACAGCTGCTGCAGGAGGGAGAGGGTCAGAAATCCCTCCTGCCCCCAAATGAGAATGCAGCCTAAATTATCCTCAGTGACACTGGAAATGGCAGTAAGAAAATAATACTTGTTTTATAAAATGCCCACTTCTGAGCCATGGAGCTGCAAACCAACAATTAAACCATGATCATAATAGCAGACAATAACAATTAAAGCGTCCTGCCATCCAAAGTGCAAAAAACGGAGAAGACAGACCAAAGCCCAAAACAAGCACTGGTGTCTAAAGCAAAATGAGAGGCTCTTCTTTCCTGGGGCCAGTTGGTATTTGATAGAAAAAAGATTCATTTGTTACTTCCATGAGGGAGAGAATAAAGCTGAGCTTTGGGTCACTGAAGTGACCGCGGTGATGGCGTTCTGGGAGGCTGGAGAAGCGCACAAACGCAGGACTTAGGCTATTGCCGTGTGTTTCAGCCTTCCTTGCCGGGTGACCTTGGACCGGCTTCCTTCTCGTCATGGGCACCTTGTAAATGAAGGCTGTGTGACTGCCTGTCATTAGCCAGAACCTGCCCTGGAGGTATCAGGGATTCTGTGAGGGGCAGATATGTCTTTATTCTTCTTGGAAGAAATGTCCATAACATGAATGGTTCATGCCTCCTGAAGGGGTTGTATAACCCAGAGGGAAAACTAGTGGCTATGGAGTCAAAGACACAGCTTCAAATCTAGTTCTGGGATAGCTCATCATGTAGCCTTGTGAAGCCTCAGTTTACTTCTCTGTCGAATGGCAGTAACTGCCTCTGTCTAGCAGTGCTGCTGAGAGGATTATTGTAAATGAAATCACATATAAAGCACCTGGCACTGAGCCTGTTACATAGTACAAAAATCAATAAATGGTGAAATCACCTAAAAGAAATTCTATTTTTGTTCTCTTTATTTTTATTGAAGTGTGACTAATACACAGTGTTATATTCGTTTCAGGTGTATGACTTTTTTTTTCTTTTACTCGACTAAGAGAGATGTGTTAAAGTCCTTCTACAACTGTCAATTTCTTATATTTATGACAGATTTCACTCTACATTTTCTTGGTAGGTTATTTGTTGTATAAAGATCCATGACTATTAGCATTATTATGGCATGAGCACTTGTCCCATGAAATAATTCCCTCTGTCCCTGGTAGCTTTTGGCACTCCTTAGCTTGCTCCCGCATCATTCCAATCTCTGTATCTTCACTTCTATGTGTATAAAATCTCCCTCTGCTTCCCTCTTATAAGGATTCATGTGGCTGCATTTAGGGCCCACCTAAAGAATCCAGGATAATCTCCTCATCTTAAGAGCCCTGATTTAATCACAGCTGCAAAGATCCTTTTTCCAAATAAGCTAATGTTTACAGGCTCCTGTCATTAAAACCTGATGTCTTTGGGGGCCATCATTCAGCCTACTACAATGTCTTTGCGAGTTTTTCAAGAAGCCCCAGTGGCAATTTTCTGTGGCTTTTGTGCATATTAGATCCTGGTTGAATCAATGATTCTTGGGTCTCACAACACCACTGGTCTCAGCCTTTGATGTGAAGGAGGGGAGATTTTAGGAGGATTGGATTTGGTGTGGGGGTGGTTTCTCGTAAATGGCTGTTTTATTTGAGGAGGACTGGTTGTGTGCTTACCTGTGTGAGTGTGTTTTGCCAAAAGCTTTCAGGGATCTTTTATTATCCTTGGAACTGATCCATTTTTCATCAAATTGTATCTAATTCGTTTTGGCTGGAACTTAGTGAGTCCATTCAATTCACCAAAGACACTTTAGCCCTGGTCCCTCCCTCTGCCCCTTCTCAGAGGAGGCTGCTCACAGTTTCGATTTTATTATTATAATCTTCTCCATCTGTGCTGGCCGGTTGGTCCTCTGTCTTCCACATTGGGTAACTTCTCTTTCATTATTTCCACACTCTCGTACTTTTTTTTTTTTGCAGTCTCAGACAGACCCTCCAGCTTCTCTCTTTCTTCAGTGCTTTTATTTCTTAGAAGGCAAGTGCTGCTCTTGTAGATTTTGGCCACTGTGTCGTTAGCTTCTTTTCATTCTTTACTCACCACTATCATGGTCACTCTATCTCATGATCTCCCCTCCCCCATTCCATCATCCATCCTTCTGCTACCCATCATCCCTATTTCTTATATTTAAATGAGAATAGTATCCATCAATCCATTTACATTTTCTTTTGTTTGTTATAATACAATCTTTTCAGAAAATATCTTCCTATTTCTTTAGGGAAATGATTCCCCTTTTTAAAGCATGGTATGTGTCACATGGCATCACACAAGTTTCTTTTATTTCCTTTTTGCTTGTTTACTTAATCTTTTGAGAGGGCAAGCTCTCACCTGGTCCAGCGTGGCCAGAAACGCAGGTCTGCATGTCTATGGCTGAATGAATGGAATCCCCCTCTAAGAAATACTGGAATCCATTTTTGGGATGGTAAACTGGCAGTCAAGTTCATGTCTGCTGGCCAATTCGACTATCCAGTGTAGCTCAGCTGGGTTATATTCTTGGATGATTTGAAGCACTTTCTGTTCTTTTTCTAGAAGTGATCCATGAAAACTAAATTGCCAAGACCACCACCACTCTTACACTGACACCTATGGGGTGATCCACATCCTCTCCTTCAAAAAACTTCTGAGCTCCTTTTGACGATTTCCTGATTTGTTGAAACCTTAAGTCTGACAAAGGGCCATCCTGCTGTGTATGTGCTTATCTGCTCAGTTCCTGCAGGAGGTCAGCTCTCACAGTGCAAGTACATGGACCTTCTCTGTTTAAGGTTTAACTCACTGCCACTGCTCAAAAACAAACCTTCTGGAAGCTGGTAAACCTGCGGCTGCGATTCCTGGAAAGAGCTACAAACAGAAGCTTCACTTCTGGTGCCTTCTGCCTCCTCTGGGCCAGCTGCCCACTTGCTGTCGAAGGGAAGTGACGCTGACCACAGTGGGGGCTGGTGGCCCTGTGACTGATGGGAAACTGCAGGCAGGGACTCTGGGTCTTGGGCGCAGCCAGATGTTTTGTCTGGTCCAGGCTCCTCCCAGGAAGACAAGCTCCACTGGGCAGGGGTTCTGGTTCATCAAAACTGCAGGCCTCCATCTCTCAGTAATCCTACTGCTTTGTGACCAATAGCCAAGAAGGGAGCTTCCAGGTCACCCTTTGCATTAATCGTTAAAAAGCATCCCTACAGTTAAAAATCAACAAACTAGGACCGTGAGCCAAATATGAGCATTAGGAGCAGAAATCAAAGCTTCTGGAATGAGTTTTCCAGCCTCCATGGGCCCCAGATCTCTCTAGGAAAGGCACACCTGGAAGAGACCGTGTCTTTTCCCTTCCCCCCCCATGCCCCAGTCACACGCAGCTCTCCAGCCTAGCCAGATCTGTACTCAGAAACAAGCCTCAGTTCTTCCGAATATAACCAGGAACCCTCAGTTATCCTAGACTCCTTCCCTGGTTTCCCAGCCAATTTCTCCTCTTAGTTGCCACCAATGATCTTGTTTTAGAAATGGAGATATCATGGAGTCACACCAGACAATGGGTTCTTCCAGAAGTAGCTGCATACAATCCCCCCTTCCTCCCTTCCACATGCTTGCAAGGCCCTGACCTCCGCCCTGCGTGGTGAACTACTACTGTGCTTTCAAATGCAGCTAGCATAGCCCCTCTTCTCCGGAACACCCTGCTACCCCCCTGCCGCCGCCACCTGGAATTAGGAACCATCCTTGCAAATGCTCTTCGGTTGTGTTTCGCACATAACTTCCACTATCACATTTATCACGTCACATTAGAATCTGTAGCAGACCCTGTAGGATGGTCTGTCTGCACTCCATTTCCAAAAACGCTCATCCATCTCTACTACTGAAACTGTAAAAGCAAAACAGAATTGATTTCCCACTTTCCCAGCCAGGCGTACATGGCAAGTTCTGACTAATCGAATGTAGGAAGATGTCTGTAAGAATGGTGATTCTCCCCGAATAAATACACAAACCCTCGCTAGGAGAAAGCTATGCGCCCTGGCCTTTCCCCTCTTCTTTGAGGCCTCAGTGCATCAGGGTAAGCAGGAGGACAGGGCCCGAGGACAGCAGCATGAGAAGAAAGGCGCTGCTGGCCTCCTGAGTGGCTGCCCTGCGTCTGGATGGGACCTTCGCATTCTTGTTCCAAGAGAAAAGTGAACCTCCATCTGTTGAAGCCAGCTTTAGTCGGTTTTTCGGCTTCCATTCCTAACTGATAAAATGTCTATCTATAAGACTGAGACTTTCAAGGGAAAAGACTGTTTCTTATTTATATGTATACCCTCAGTACCTGGCAGAACGCCTGGCACTGAGCAAATGCTCCAAGTATTTTAATTGAACTGAATGTCGTTACTGTCTTCAAAATATTCCAATGGCTCCTCATTATACTGAGAAATCCATTTAGAGTTCTCATCTTGGCACGCGGGGTCCTGCAGAGAGCCCTTTATACCCAGGCAACCTCGCCTCCCCTGCGTAGCCCCTAGCCACATCAAAGGAGCACTCTTTTGTGGACAGACCCTACATTTTGCCCTCTGTTCATGCCTTCACTCTCTTTCCCCTCAGTTGGAATGTTTGCCTTGATGCCCGCAGGCAGGCCTTCTCTCTCTCTCTTCTCCATTACTGAACTTGGCTTGCACTCACTTACAGTATCTACTTTGTCTTGGAGGGACCTGTTTGTTTGACTATTTCCTTCGTAGAATGTGAGCCCCTGGAAGACAAAGACCGGCCTTAGTCTAATTCTTGTGTTTCCCATTGCACAGTCTCTGACACAGAGAAAGTGTTCAATGCATGTTTTGTTAAATGGAACTAAACCGGGGTCAGGATGACAGGGGAGAGAAAAACCTGGAGCTAGACAGAACGGGTCTGAAACCCACATCCCTGGGTAACTGTGAGACAGTCCCCCTTCCAGGGCCTCAATGGTGTCATCTGTAAAATGGGGACAGTAACAATCTATCAAGAATGTGATATGCTGTATGTGTTTGATAAATATTATGTAGAGGGGAGGATCAAGAGCAGAAGGCTTTGCCTCCCTCTCCTCTCCAATTTTCCTCTGAGCTGGTCCACTCATTATAATAGGGAAAACTCTAAGCCAACACTGGAAACTGAGAAGAGGTCTCATCCATAGCGGATGAAACTTCCATGTTCTACGTACTGACCGCACAGGAAAGAGTGACATGGAGGGTGCAGCTCACTGTCTGCTCTCCAGCTGTTAGCTGCCAGGCCTGGATAGAGTTCATTGGCCAGCCTGTCCCATTCTTGGCACTCAGGCGAAAAGCGCCTGCCAAACGCTGCAGACGCCCCCTGTGTTCAAGGGCAGAATATGACTGTCAGCTTATGCTTGTCACACACATCCAAGAAGAGCCCATTTTCCTGCCTGGACCCCACTCAGGGCTGAGTATGATCCCTGTCCCTTTCCCCACTGTCCCTCTTGGGCACTTCTGGCCAGGGATTATCCTTGCTTGGCTTGCTGGGGTGAGGTTGACCACAGATCCCTCTGATCACCTCCAGTGCTTGGATGGGGTTGGGGCGGGGTGAGGAGAGGCATCTGCAAGCCTTGTCCTGTCTGTGCCCCTGGGAATGGTCTCATGGACTGGCCTGTGGGCTTTCCCACATCTCATTCCATCTGGCACACCAAGGGGCAGTTTGCTTGACACCTGCTCCCACCAACAGCATGGCACCCACCACCTGTGACACTCAGGGGTGACTTATAGCCTGCTGTGCTTAGGGGATGCCCCATCTGGGTAAAATGAACAACCACCTACCCAGCCCCAGGAGGGAGTTCTCATCACTTGGGAATTCCATGTCAGGCCCTGTTCTGAGTGTTTAGATACGTTAACTCACTTATCCTCATAGCAACCTTAGGTGGTAGGTACCATCTTAAATCACCATTTTACAGATAAGAGAACAGAGGCCTGGAGCACCTGCTTCAAGATCTTCCCAAGCTGCACAGCTGGTCAGAGTGGTGAGCAGTCTGGTCCCGGAGTCCAGCTCTGAGCTACAACTTGATCCTGAATGAACAACAAACCTCCTGGGATGGAAAGAGAAGCAGCTCCTCAGAGGAATCCAGCTGACCGATCAGACAAAATGGCCCAACTGCGAAATGCAGTAAATGCAGGAAAAAATAGGAGACATTGTAAAACAAAACATAAATAGTATTCTCAGGGAGATGCAAGATGATAATACATCGAAAAAACAAAAGTAAGCTGTCAAGAGCAATCCGAAAGCAAAACAAAAAAAGAGCAGTTTCCTTAAAATAAAAATGAAAACAACAAGATTTCCAAAATAAAGGAGAACAAGATAAGTGCTGTTGAAAACAGAATTAATGAAAACAAAAGATCACTGGCAGAATAAAAAAAAAAAGGATAGAGAATTTTCAAATAACTAGGGGAAAAAACAAAGCCAATTAAATCAAATCAGCTAACAATAGCAAGAGTTAAAAATGAATGAAAGCAATAAAGAAGCATCGCGTGTTTTGTTTGGAAAAAAGCATAATACGTTGATGGAAAAGAAATATATAAAACCCTGTGCTCTTTTCACTTTTTTCAAATATACATGGAACACGAAGAAGACAAAAATTCCAAAGGTAAAAAGGGCACAATGTGGTAAAAATAACAAAAAAGATCATACAAAATATATATAATCAATTAGTATGTTTTTTAAGAAATTTAAATCCTCATGTTAAAAGGAAAGCTAAACTGAAATGACAGACTATCTAAAAATCAACCCAGTTAAGCACTCTATAAGGAAAAAAAAAAAACAACTCCCCAAAGGAAAATATACTAAGAACTGGAAGCAGCAAAGACAATTAGATATCATTTTGTCCGTCAAACTGATAGACACTGACAGGGTTGACAATAGCTCGTGATTCTGTGTGGGGAGGCAGGCTTTTGGTGGATGTGTAAATTGCTGCAGTAACAAGAGGGAAATCTGAGGTCATATATTAAAATTTGCCTTCTAAGAATATATCCTAAGGAAATAATTGGACAACTGTTCAAAGATTCATGTATAAGGATGTTCACTGGAGTGAAAAACTGAAAATATTTACTTTATTAATAGGGGAGTAGAAAAATAAATTATGGTTGTGCCTACAACAGAATCCTCTGTAGCCATCAAACAGGATGAGGCTGATCTATATATATTGACATAATAATATGATGATAGAGGATTAAACAGTAAATCAAAAGCAAGTCACTGAGCCATGCATAGAGATGATCTTGTTTTAGAAACCATGTTTACCGCAACTGCTTAGTCTACGTATTGCTGAGCAAGTAGAACAAACAGATCTCAGGGTTATCTTCTGTGGGGGTGTGTGGAGGAGACCAGAGTAAGATTAAGGGGACTTTTGATCTCTACAAATGTCTTTATTGTTTGCATTTTGAGTTTTTAAAACAAGTGTATTTTTTTAAAATATAGAAACATCCTATAAAGATATTCCCCTTTAAAAAAATAACAGATCTTACTCTGAATAAGGACTCAAACACAAACGGGGCTTTTTGTGTTTGTCTTAATTAGGTCTAATCATGAATTCCCTTAACTTTGCTGCTGGCTATTGAAGTGAGGGGTCTGGGGGGGGACTGAAGGGGAGGAAGAGAGGGAGAGAGAGAAACAGGGAAGGAGGGAAGGAGGGAGAAGGAGGGAGAGAGAGGAGAGAGAGAGAGACCAGGCATGAGCATAGATGTGCATCTGGACACCACAAACACTGTCCGGGAAGGCCAGCTGGGCTGGGGCACTGAGCGAGAAAGGGAAAGGTGTCCTGTGGCTCATCTCCATCTTTCGGCTGCTCTCAGTGTAGCTGGAAGCCCCCTTCTGCTCCCTTGGCATCAGCTCCTTTGAGGCTCTGAGGCTGCCAGAACCTTCCAGAGGGAGGACGGAAGCTCCCTTCACCTTCTGCTTGCTGTTCCCCATTGTGGGGGCCTCGCACACACATTCAGCAGACCCCATGACTTTATAGTCCTTGCTGCGTCACCCTGCAGAGGATAGTTGGTGGCCCTGTCTTGATCTTCTCCTCCTGAGGGCCATGAAGAGGTCCTCTTGGCTCCCTTCTGGCTCACCCCATGCTCACCATTCCCATAAGTGACAATGGTCCTCACCCCTGCCCAGAAATTCCATCATCCACTTCTTGTGCTCACCTGTCAGCTGCTCCTAGATCCCTCTGCTCTCCTCTGGCCCTTGTCTTAAACCTTCCTTCCGGGGATATCACTGCCTGTCTCAGGTATGCTAATGTCACTCTGTTGTGGAGGAGCACATCCTCCGCTTGAGAAGATGCTTGCCCAAGTACTTAGGACTGGAGTACCATGATGTCCACAATGTACTCTTGAGTGATTCAACAAAAAGGAAGTAAGAGAGAATGCAAATATGGCAAAATATTCATACTGGCTGAGTCTAGGTGGTAGGTATGCAGGTGCTCATGTGCTGTTCTTTCAACTTTTCTGTGTATGTTACACATTGTGTGTTATGCAACAAAACCCAGGGAAACAGAAGAAGCCACACTTTCCCTATTTACTGAGAGTGAGACCACTGGTGTGACCACTTCAGTGTTTCCTGAATTTTTCCCTTCTTGTCCACCCCTACTACCGCTGCTCAGGTTCCGGCTCCTCATCCCGACTACGATCTGGCGCAGCCTCCTCCTTGGACTCCCTGCCCCAGGCTGCCCCATTCTCCATGAGGCTGCCAGGGTGGGTCCAAACCCGGCATCTCAGGCCAGGATGGGTCCAAACCCAGTCCTCGACCTTGACCCTCTGGCCACAGCCTGCTCCACCAGCTTTACCTCCCGCCACGGCCCCTTGCTACTAGATCACAGCTGATGCTCCGGGCCTTGTGCCTGACCACACCGTGTCACTTCCCCTCCTGCCGACCTTCCTCCGGCTACCTGGCAACGTCCTCTCCATCCTTCAGCTCTTGTGTCACCTCTGTCAGGAGAGCATCTCTGGTCTTCTGTCCTGCCTTTTGCTCCCCGCCCCTCCCTATCCCTCCACCTCCCTGTGTGTCTGCACACATCTCCCCTTTGCCAACCCGGGTGCCTGGGTCTCGATCACGTATGTGACGCCAGCACCTCGCCCAGACAATGCCACATGTTCAACAGACAGGTGGTTTTTACATGAATCAATGAACGAATGAGTGAGCGATGCTCCAAGGTAGGGAAGCAGGAAAGCCTCCTGATTTGCATACATGCACATTACCGTGGAAGAATCGTTATGCTCCTGATTCACACACTGCTCGCTTAACACTTACTGAGGGACTATCATGAATCTACTAGTCATATGATCCCCTTTTGGACCCGAGTCCTGCTTCATTCATTCATTCATTCCCCATGAGGGCCCCACTGAGGCCATGAGCTTGGACATGCACAGGAGCCACCAGTCGCTCAGCTCTGCTGGAGTGTCCCTGGAGTGAAGGGGTGGGAAATAAGGTTGGGCAGGTAGGTTGAGGTCATGAGGGCCTTGAAAACCAGGATAAGATGTTTAGCTTCTGTGAGCGTGGGTGTCATGGAAGGTTTCCAATTAGCAGGTGAGCTGGTCAGGAGTGCTTCCAGAAGCTTACTCCAGCAGCGGTGTGCAGGATGAATTTGTATATTTAACTTGTCCCCCTAATAGTGCAAAACCCCTAAGAGCTCTGCTGACCTCATTTTGCACAGGGCTTGGCTCAAAAACGTGCACATAGCAAACACTTAATGCATTTCTTTAATTGTAATTGAACTGAGTCTAGGGACCCATCTGTGTACACCAGCAAAAACACAAATGTCTGTATCTCTTGCAGCAAGGTATCCATTCCGTCCATTCCCTTTAACTGAAAACCCTCTAGGGCAGAATCTTCTCTAGCTACACTTCTCCGTGCCTTGGCTCCCCACTATTGCAAATCCTCAACATTTCATTCCTGGGTCACTGTGATAGACTTCTGACCGGTTTTATTCCCGTGAGCTCTCTCCACTGTAAACGACCCTGGTGGGACAACCCTGCTCAAGAACCTACCATGGCTCCCTCTGTTCTGCTGGCATTTAAGATCTTCCATGACCATGCCATACTTCAACCCTCTCTACCTCTCATTCCTTGTCCACATGGCTCCCCCTCTCCAGCCAGACTCTGTCTCCTCTCCAATTGCCTTTTCGATCCTCCTTCCAGACCTCTGCTCATCCTGCCACCCCAACCTGCTCCTTTCCTCACAGCTCTTCTGAACCACAGCTCAAGCAAGGCCCAGCTTTGCCAGCAGTGTGAATAGTGCGAAGATTCAGAAAAACCTGGGTTCACAGTCCAGCTTTCTGTGGGACTCACTGTGCGAACTGAGACACACTATGCATTCCCTTGGGATCTCAGTGTTCTCATCTATAAAATGGGACCAAGAGTAATGTCTATTTATTATTAGAACTTACTATTAGCGAAGAACTGATAAGAGGATAGATGTGCCAGGCCCTGTGCTGGGTAAATGGTGACGTTCCTTTCTTCTCTGACTTTCTGGAACCCTCGGAAATAAATCCTGCTGGTCAGATGCTAGTATGGAAAGGAAGTTATATTTTGAGGGAGTGTGTATGAAGTATCAGACACTGCTGGGCTTTTGTAATTACTCCCTCTGCAACCATCAAATACCAGCATTTTTGCCCTCACTTTACAGATGAGGACACTCAGACTGAGAACAGGAAACAATCTGGGATCATACCGCTCTGAGCTGACACTACTGTTCGAGAAATAACCACAGAAGTGTTCCTAGGAATTTACTATGTTCCCAGTACGATGCTGGGCGCGTTGCTGTTCCATTTAGTGCTTTCCCCCGAGACGCTGCTACTGTAATAGCAAATAAGGGCTGTGCCCGAAGTCTTGCAAACAGCAGGTGGCAGGGCTGGGATTCCTGCTGGGGTCCGTATGACCTCCAGCTCTGCCCTCAGCTACTCTGCCGTGACTGTGCTACCGAGGCCAGAGTTGTCTGAACCTGGACAGCAGCCCTGTGAGGCCCAGACTGGCCTCTCCAGGTTTTCCTTGGGCCCCAGCCTGAGCCTGGGGTCACAGCGACCACTGCTGATCACAAGGGCCTCCAGGTGAAGTGGGCAGGGCCAGGCACTGGCTGAGTGGCCCGGCGACGATGCTGGTGACGACTCACCCGAATGGCCAGCAAGCAGTGACTTTGTCAGCCGTGACACTTACCCGATGGTGCAACCAGCATCAGCCTCGATGGTCCAGATGCAGTTGAGATTGTGTTCATAGGGAGCCGGATACCCGGGTGATAGCACCTGCCCCGACACTTCTCCTTTCACTGTCCCTCCACACTCAGCTGAAAGAAATCCCAAAAAAGTGAGCTTTATGGGGTGGCCTGCATGGCCAGTGGTGACTCAGTGGCTCCTCTTGTCAGTGTGCCCAAGCCCTTCTTGTTCCCTTCAGGTAACTGAGCACAGCACACAGAAAGGCCCCCGGATGGAACTTGTATCCACAATCTACAAAGAACCCCTACAACTTAACAATGAAAAGGTAAACAGCCCAATTAAACAATGGGCAAAGCATCTGAACAGACATTTCTTCAAAGAAGGTATGCAAATGGCCAGCGAGCACACGAAAAGCTGCTCAACTTCATTAGTCATCAGGGAAATGCAAATGAAAACCACAGTGAGACACGCCTCATGTCCACAAGGATGGCTGCAGTCAAAAAGCCAGACAGGAAAGTCGGTGAGGATATGGAGAAACTGGGACCCGTACACATGTGCTGGTAGGAAGGCAACAGGGGGCAGCTGCTTTGGGAAACGGGTTCATAGTTCCTCAAAATGTTGCACGTAGTCACCATAGGACCCTGCAATTCCACGAGCAGCACAGACCCAGGAAAATGAAAGCATACATTCACACAAAAATGCTCACAGCAGTATGATGCATAATAGCCCAAAGATGGAAACAACCCAATGTCCATCAGCCGATGGATGGGTAGACAAATATGGTGTAATCCATACAATGGAATAGTATTTGATCATAAAAAAGGGTGAAGGACTTGTACCTGCTACAACAGGCATGGACTTGAAAACATGATGCTAAGTTAAACAAGTCACACTCAAAAGGCCACGTATTATATGATTCGGTTTATATAAAATGTCTAGGCCAGAACAATCTATGGAGACAGAAAGTACAGTGGAGGTAGCCAGGGCCTGGAGGGAGTGGGCAGGTGGGAGGGATTGCTAATGGGTGCAGGGCTTCTTTTGGGTGGACAAGATGTTCAAAAATCCCATGTGGTGACAGTTGCAAAGCCCTGGGAATAGACCAAAAAGCCCTGAATTGTACATTTTAAAGGGGTGAAGTGTAAGGGACGTGAATTGTATCTCAATAAAGCCATTTTTACAAAGCTCCCTGGGTGGATGGCTGACAGCCTACTCCGCGCCCAAACTCCTTGAAGCCTCCCTGGCCATGTGCAGACACTTGAACCTGTGTCTTCAGCCACGGGGCCTGTATGGGGTGCCAGGGATGCGGAGGCAAGCAAGACACTGCATCCTTCCTCCCGAGAGCTAACGGTCTAGAGGAGGAGACAGCCACCGCGGGTCCCAACAGAGGCGCACTGGTGGTAGGTGACAGCTCAGAGGAGAAGTGACTACTTCACCTCACATGGGGTAGGGGAGTCGTGAAGGAGGAGCAGGAGTGGACCGGGCTGGCTGGGTGGTAGGGCTGGTGTAGGGGGCACAGCAGGAGAGAGGGGAAAGGGCAGATGTCCTGGCAGTGGGCAACAGCGTGGTGGACGGAGGCCAGGGGAGGAGACGGGGGTGAGAGACAGGGCTGTGAAGCTGGCGCAGCATTGGACGTCCAAGGGCGCCGTGCATGAGGCTAGTGTCTATGTACTCCGTTGGAGAAGAACTGGTCACCTTATATGCTAGTGAACTTTACATGCTCTGGGAGCAGCCTTAAGGGCACGGAGGGATGGAAAAGGAGGAACTGGAGGCAGGGGAACAGTGCAGAGGTCTACACGCCCCGTTGGAGCACCTAGTCACCCAGGTCAGAAGCTGCTGATCCTCTGGCCTTCTTCCTCCCCATGTCTGATCTGCCTCCGAGACCCAGACCCTGAACCTCTGGGGCGTCTGTTACATCGATGCCCCTCGGCCCCATTGCTAGAGTCTTGGCCTAGGCCCTGGCCATCTCTAGGGTGGCACCGTTGCCCACTCTTCCCCCAGCAGTGCCACGAGATGGATCTTTCTAGAATGCAAACTGACTGGGTCACTGCTTGCTTCAAACCTTCCTTCCTGGAATGAAGTCCAAGCCCCAGAGGGGCTCCCTTTGGCCTCTTGGGCCCCTTCCTGACAGCCCTCGGTCCAGTCAAGCCTCATGAATGCTATGAGCCAGGAACACGAGGCCTCTTCATGTGTCCACATGGACTGACAGCCTGAAAACATCTTCCCTGGGGAACCTTTCATGGCCTCTCCCCTCCCAGGTAGAGTTGCCGCTGTCCTCCCTTGTGTCTCTGTTATAACATGAGCAGGTTTTTATCACAACACATGTACCGTGTGACAGTCATGTCAGTCTCCTTCACAAGACTCCAAACGCCTTGGCAGCAGGGACCTCGTCCTCCTCCTTAACCAACCGAGCCACCCAGGCGCCCGACCTCGTCCTCCTCCTATTTGCACACCCAGTGCTGCTGTAGTGCCTGGCACGTCACAGACGTTTTAGTAAGTGTTTACTGAATGGGGAGATACATGGAGGATCAGATGAATAAGTGACACTGCTTCCCAGGAAAATTACTATGAGGGTCTGAGTCAAGGGAGCATGAGTGAAACTGAAGAGCAGGAGATCTATTGTGGAGTTTTTTAGGAAAGGGGATGATTGAGCAAAGTCCTTAGACGAAACTGAAGAAGATGGGATCGAGGTCACAGGTAGAAGATTGGCCTTCACCTTCGTTAAGCATCTCAAGAGCCCCATGGCTTCACAGGGGAGCACTATGGCAGGGTTAGGAAGGAGGCACTCTCCTGAGACTGGATCCTTTGCTCCCGCCTTGTCACGAGTCCCCTCAGTGTGCTTTTGGGACAGGAGGTGCTTGAAGGACTCAGGGCTGAATGGGCCACGTTGAAGAGTGGGTGTGGGCAAGAGGACGGGCCATGAGCTGGGGGAAGGAAGCCTATCTGGCCCCACAAATAATGGTGGTAGTGGAGAGGTGGCAGAACATTATCCGTGCCGTTGGCTAGAGCTTTCTTCCATATTCCAGATGGAGAAGCCCCTCCTGCTTCCCTAAAGGTGAGTGTTTGGAGGCAGCATGGTGGGGGAGGGCTCTTCCTTATAGACACTACTGTTCCTTTCCTCCCGGACCTAACATCTAGGGGCTGGCACGTGGGTGGGAGGAGCCCAGAGGCCAGCAAGGTGCAGATGCATTGATAAGACCAGAAGACTCTACTCTTTCTGCTCTTTGCCCTTCTTCCCATCCTTAGAGTCTTGGCTGCTACAATTGGGCTGCAGCGTCCACTCATCAATGAAGAAAGCCTTGGGTTATTTTAAGGTACAGTGGTCATTCCTGCTAGACTGTGATAAAGTCTACCACAACATGACATATGTAAAAATATACACCTGCCACCCCAGATACACAGCTTCACTCCTCTATGTGGGGCCTGAGGGAGTCTCAGTGGGGAAAACCCCCAAGGTTCAAAATATAAGTACCCTTACTAGCACTGCTTGAGTGGATCCGCCAAGTTCAGCCCAACTGGCACATTTGATATTCAAAAGAACCTCACAGTGAATCCTTCCTGCAAAGGAAGGCCTGTCTTGTAACGTGAATCATCTCCTTCCTATTTCACTTGCTCTAGCTTGTCTGTGGTATTACACTGTCATCTGTTTACGCACGTGTCCCTCTTGCTGGCCTGGGATCTGCCCTTGTCAGGGTTCCTAGTGCCCCGCCTAGGGCCTGGCACATGAATGAAAGCAGGGGATAAAAACAGGGATGCAGGGAGAAAGGGATGGGGCATGCCTGCAGACTGAGCCGATCTTAAGCTCAGAGGGTGGGGAAGTCTCTATAGGCTACTTAGAGGTCGCCATGCTGGTTTGTCCACTGTCAGGCTTAAAATCCTCTCCTTCAGGCCCTCTGTTCTGTAACAGTGTTGAAGATCCTGTTAACATGGAGCTGTCTAGGGGAAAAGAATATTGGCCATTACCACTGCCCATCATGCTGGTTCACCCCTCCAGCCCTCACACATGCTCAGGCTAGAAGCCCAGCCCCCATCCTCCCCTCCTGCTGGTAAATTCTTACCCTTCCTTTCGTCATATTTCCCCAACACTTTGCCCATAAGTCTTTGCATGGTGCTTATCTTGTATTATAATTATCTGTTTATGTGTCTATTTGCCTTGCTAGGCTACAGGCTCCCCAAGGGCAGGGGAAAATGCTTTATTCTTTCTTTTTTGTATTTCTCTGCTTCTGCACATACCCAAACATATAACTGCACCAATTCTGGTGTGTGGCGCTTGGTTGGTACTTAAATGTTTTCCCAGTGGATGTTTTGTTCTTACAAGATTAGCCAGTGCTGTACAGCAAACATGCTGAGGTTGTGGCACCAGGGGAAGGGGATGGAGGGAAAGGCCTGGTGTTTGGCAATGGGGAAGCAGGACAAAGCAGGGTGGTGGGAATCTTGATCAGCAGGGAGGGTAAGAGATGCAGTGAGGTGGGTGGTGAGAGAGGAAAAGGCCAGACCAACGGAATGACAGGTTCTGCCTACTTCATACTCCTGCCTTCGACCAGGCTTCTCTCATCCTATGACACATGGAGAAAGCTTAGAGAGAGCCTCTGCTGACATTCTGGAAGCACCACAGGCTTAAGAAGGTGCTGGTTCATTATTATATTCTTTCTCAAGAATGAGAGAGATGCTAGCTCATTATCTTACTCTTTCTTCCAACTTCCCCCAGAAAAGGGGGCATAAACCCCATTTTGCCTATGGGGAAACTGAGGTCCAGAGGGAGTTGGAGGCTTGTTTGAGTCTGGGTGCTGCAGGAACCTTTGGAACCCAGGCAAATGCTCCACCTCTTCCTACTTGACGCTCCTCCCTCTTCTCTGTCACCAGCATTACAATCCTGAGGGCATGACTTGGCTGTGGTCCCACTTGGCTCAACACGTGACAGCGGCAAGCCCCCTGCCTGAGTGTGCTGCTGCATGGGCCTAATGAGGTGTGAAAGTGAGGGAATGGAGAAGGGGGGCAGGGCAAGGGTTGGCTCCTGTGAACAGCGGCACTCAGTCCAGTTAGGCAGCCCCAAGTGCTGGAGCGTGGGGTCCAACGGGAGAGCCTTCTCGAGACCAGAGCTGGGAGCCTGGGACTTGGGGGGGGGGCCTGAGTGGTCACTCGAAGAGCAAGAGGCCTCCTACCGACACAGGTGGGGAGAGGCCGGTCCCAGGTCCTGCGCTCCCCACTCAGACACAGCAGCTCCTCACTGCCCCGCAGGCTGTATCCAGGGTCACAGCTGAAGGACACAGAGCTTCCTGCAAAATGGCCTCCGTCCTGAACCTTGTAGCCAAACTGGGGAGTTCCTGGATCCTCACACTTGATGAGTTCAAAACCTGCCGAAGAGAGGAGAGAAAGGGTAAGCAAGACCCGGCGTGGCAGAAGCCACACGCCCTTTCCTCCCTCAGTGTGAAGCCCATGTCCTCACGGAAGCCACCAGGCACGTGCCCCTGGCTTCCGCCGGTCTCACTGCTGGGGGGGGCCCCACGTGGCTGTGCTCAGGAGAGGTGCAGCGTGCAGGATTTGCTCCCGGCTGCGGCGTGGAAATGGCTTCAGCTCTTCCTCCCAGGACAGCTTTTAATAGTTTTCAGACACAGGGTCTGGGTTTTCTATTTCCTTTGTTTGACCCCCAGAGCATTTTGTTAGCAGGGCTGCTCTTCCCATTTGGCTCGCTGAGACATTCTGATGGGATCGTGTAATAGGGAAACGTCACTTCAAATGCATGTTTCAAAGTTCAATTACGTCCTGTTTAAATACAGTCTATTGAGAAAGGCTGGAGAAGGCTTATGCAGAACATCTCCACAGAGCACCTGCTATAGGGCGCTTCACGTTTCTTATCCACAGCGGTCTTGTAGGGAGGGGTAATGACCGAGAACACTGTCTGGTTCAATAAATGGTTCCAAAGTCACACATTCTCAGACGATGGAGATGGAACTCGCATGCCACTTTATTCAATCCTCTTCCCCTGATGGGCCTGCTGTACCAGGCATAGACGCTTAGGCCTGACGGCCTAGAGCCCAGGCAAGAGGAATCTTGGGTGGATTCACTGGTTTTCTAACAGCTTTATTGAGATAGAATTCACATACCGAACACTCGCCCATCTGAAGTGTTTGATGCACTGTCTTTTAGTATATTCGCAGAGGTATGCAACTATCTTCACAATCAACCTTAGGGTCTTTTCATCACTTCTAGAGAAACCCTATACACAGCCCCCCTTGCCCTTGGCCACCAAAATTTCCTCTCTGTCTCTATGGATGTGCCTACTCCGGACAGTTCATATAAATAGATCATATAACACATGGCCTTTGTGATTGGCTTCCTTCACTCAGCAGTGTTTTCAAGGCTCATCCATGGTGTTGCATGGATCAGCACTTCATTCCTTTTTGACAGCTGAATAACATTCCATTGTACAGATGGGTACATCACATTTTGTTTAGCCATTTATCAGCTGATGGATACTCATTGGATTTTAATATAACCTAGAAAAGCACATTTCTTGGCATCTCCTGGGCAAGTACAGGAGCTCAAATCAATGAACACAAGGGCCGTGAAGCCCAGGTGTGGAGATGTAATCCCAAGTACCCTGGGGCTGCTTTCCGTTTTTGAAATCTTGGGAGTAAAAGTCAAACTAAAACCACGAAAAAGGGAAAGAATCAAGACAGAAGTCTTTAGGGAGTAGTGCAAAAGAACAGAATTACACATTAGCATTTGCATGTTTTACATCTGGCTGTAGCTGAACCTTATTTTATAAATGCTGTGATTAGGAAAGGCTTTGGTTGCTTTAGTTAAAAGCCTCAGTGTTTATATTTTGGAAGTATTAGTGAGTAACAGGTATGCGTGACTCTCAGTTAACCATAGATGTAAACCTTAGAGCGGATACCAAGTGGCTGCTTACCCAGAGCACAGGCACAAGGTCTCAGAGGAAACAGTCCGCTCAGCATGCACCAGTCAGAGAAAACCGAACCTCTTAAATGAGGGGTGACGTCCCGGAGCCCGAACTCCCTGTTTGGGGGACCAGGGAAAGCTTGACTTCATCGTCCACTCTGACTCAAGAACGACTTACTGGAAAATTGCAGCTCAAAGCCCTTGCTGGTGTTCTCAGCATCAGTGATGAAATCAAGCCACAAACTGCTGGATGTGCTGTTCAAAGTCACCCCCATCATCTCCGAACGGCTGAACACCCCCAGCAAACGGGCGGAGTTGTTGTTGCCGTCATAGACCTGGATGTACGAGAGACCCCCGACCCGATGTCAGCATGGCCTTATTTTGAACAACAGCTTTTCATCCCATAGCCTACAGTCCCAGACTTTAGCATCAATGCTGACTGCTGGAGGGGCCGTGAGCATCAGACGCAGGGAAGATGGCACAGGGAGCCAGCAACGGAGAGAGTGATCAGCCCCTCCTGTCTCTACTCGGTGCCATTCTGTGCCCAGCCCATCTCAGTGTGAATCCAGTCTCTAGGAACTGCTTGTTGTTCTAACCTTTCCAGTGGAGCTCTGCTCTGTCCCCCAACCCCCAGATGGCACCAGCTTACTCTTCAGCAGCCCGGGGAGGCCAGGATGGGGCCACCTGAAGGCCCAAGCCATCTGTCTCTGCGGACAGGCATACTGAAAGCATTCGACAGCTCTGCATTGCTAAACAGTCCTGTCCTTCCAGATGAGACAACTGTCCTTCTGCCTAACTCCACCCCACTGTGGCAGTGGCCTGTCTTGACTACTCTTCTAGACATGGCCCCCGGGATCCAGCAGCACAGAGTAAAAATGACGAGCATGTCATGGTGCCTTTCCTTTCCCCAAGCTCAGCCTCTGCCCCTTCCCTCCTAAAATGAGGGCTCCAGCAAGGGCCTGCTGGGCTTGCCAGGGGTGGAATCGTGCAGGCATCTGGCTTCCCCGACGCCCATCTGTCCCCTGAACTTCTGAGCACTAGCAAAGACAACAGTCACCAGAATAATGAACTGGCTCCCCAGGTTCTGAGGTTGCTGCTCCTTTCCAGATAATTGTACAAATAACAACAGAAGTTGTGATTGAGTGAAGGACCCCCCTAGTGCTCTGGTAAATATCAAAGATGGGATCTATGGGTGGGTGATGAATATTTGTGCATGGCGCACGATGTGGTGCCAGCTGTCAGCAAATTGGAACAATATTTCCATTCTACTATTTATGAAGCAAAGCTTTCTAAAAGAAGCCATCCTTCAAGCTAACAGTGCTGTATATTACAGAGACTTGCTCAGGCCCCTGGGAGCCTCAAGTCTGTTTCCAGATTCCATGTACCACGTCACTGATAGATTGAGAGAATTCTGGAGTTCCAACAGACAGAGAGATGACACCAGTTCAAAGAGTTTAGCCCACTGGGGCATCCAAGTTGCTAAATAAAAATATTTGTACCCATGAACGCATATTGAAATGAACTGATCAAGGCATTAATCGTCAACACTTGCTGACATCACAATAGGAGAAACATAAGAGAAACAACCAGATATCATGAATACCACTACTTACAGAGTCATTTTGTTAAAAAAAAAAAAAAAAGAATGAAAGAAAAAAAGAAAAAAAAAATGAAGCCTGAATTGTATCAAGTCACTGGATCCAATTTTGACTTATAGGAAATATAGAGGATGGAGGGATATATGAAATGATACTCTGGGAATATGCTTGGCAAAACCCAGAATATGAAAAATTCCACTGGGCAAGTTACCTGATTTCCTCAACAAATAAATTACAAGGGATGGAGGAAAAAAAAAGATGGAGGCAGAAACCTATTGATTAAAAACCGTACGAGACAACCAATTCAATGTATGGGCCTTATCTGGACCCTGATTCAAAAAACTGTAAATTTAAAAAAATATTAGAACATTTATAAGATAATTGGAAACTTGAACATTCATTGGATATATGATGATGTCAATAGATTGTTGTTAATTAATAAAAGTATAGTGGGAACAAGATTATTTCCTTAATTTCCAAGCATAATTCATTCTAACTCATTAAGGACAAAAATGTTCATAATGTGTCATTATGATAAAATATTCATTGCAGGGCGCCTGGGTGGCTCAGTCGGTTAAGCGACTGCCTTCGGCTCAGGTCACGATCCTGGAGTCCCGGGATCGAGTCCCGCGTTGGGCTCCCTGCTCGGCAGGGAGTCTGCTTCTCCCTCTGACCCTCCCCCCTCTCATGTGCTCTCTCTCTCATTCTCTCTGTCTCAAATAAATAAATAAAATCTTTAAAAAAAATATTCATTGCAGAAAACTTATAAAACAGAAGAGCACACAGAAGATAAAAACAACTTTCAGCACTCAACATTTTGGTGACTATCTTTCCAGGCTTTGTTCTATGCATGCTTTTCCTTATATATATTTATTTCTTTATTTTTTTTTATATAAAAACAAGATCCAACTATAAATACTATATTGTAACCTGATCTTTCACTTAATGTAATGTGCATATTTTTTGAAGCATTAAATATTTTTCCCCAACGGCATTTAAATAACTTAAGGAATTTTCATCATAAAATTAAACCAACCCACACTATACTTACTCACACATCATTGTCCAGAATGTGTGCCCAGGCAGATAAGAGGCATTCAATAAAAGTATGATAATTAAATAAACCAACGTTTTCTTCTAGTACTTTTGTCTTTAAGTCCACCTGGAATTTATTTAGGCATATGATAGGAGATAAGAGTCTACTTTTTTCTCCTTGATTGATTAGCCATATAACCAAACGCTATAAATATTCCATCCACCACCAATTTTAAATTCACCTTTATCACATATATATCACATTATATACATTTGGTTTTGTTTATCAACTTTCTATTCTATTCTATTTCTATTTGCTACCTATTTGTCTTTTCCTGTGCATGACCCACACCATTTTAGTTATCATAGCTTTATAATATACTTAAATATTTAATAGGGAAAGTCCTCTCTCATTTGTCCTTCTTTTAACTTAAAAAATTTATTCTCCCTTGTTTATTTTGCTAGATAAACTCAAGATGAACATCCTTAAATTAAAAAATAAAAGACACCTCCTGTTCCCCCTGCCAAGAAAAACCCCCAAACAACTTGTGTAATTCTGACTGATTAACATCATAGGTATGGGTTAGTAAGAGAAAAAATCCATCTACATGATATTGAATCTTCTTACTCACTTTTTGGCATCTGGCTCTATTTAATCAAGTTGTTTTGTATGTCTCTCAGTAAAATTCTGTATTTATTTTTGGGTATTTTTATATTTTTTATTGCAATTGGGAATTGGGCCGTTGTCTACATTTATTTTCTAACAGGATACTGCTTGTCTATAAGAATGCTTTGATGGTCCAGTTCCTCATTATATACTGGGATGGACTGGTTTCTGAGAAATCCAAGACAATCCATACACATCTGTTACACTGAACCTTCTTTCTTTCTTCTCGCTCTATTAGATGTTTTTATTTTTTTCATGTTTGTTGCAGTATAATTGACAAATAAAAATTGTATATAATTAAGGTGTACAACTTGATATTTTGATGCACATGTACCGTTACATCTGATATGACGACAGTTCAGTGAGATTTAAGAGTAACTACACTAACAGCTTTGTCCACACAGTTACAAACAATGCAAACATTCCCATGGATACTGCTACATGTCTGCTACATGTCTGTTTGCACCCATGCTTGAGTTACTCTAGGGCATATGCCTCCAATGGAGAAGCTGGTTGCTGGGAAGGGGAATCCTCAACTTCCTTAGATATTGCCAGATTGCTGTCCAAAGAGTAATGCAAATTAAATCTCTCACTGACACTGTATGACAGCTTTCATTGTTTTGTATCTTTGCCAACACTTGGTATTTTCAGGCATTCTAATTTTTCCCAATTTGATGGGTGTGAAATGGTATTTTGTTTTAATTTGTATGTCTTTGGTTATCACTGAGGTTGAGCATCTTTTCATGTGTTTATCCATAATTCTACTTTCCTCTTATGTGAATTTCTTTTTTTTTTTTTAAGATTTTATTTATTTATTTGAGAGAGAGAGAATGAGAGACAGAGAGCATGAGAGGGAGGAGGGTCAGAGGGAGAAGCGGACTCCCTGCCGAGCAGGGAGCCCGACGCGGGACTCGATCCCGGGACTCCAGGATCATGACCTGAGCCGAAGGCAGTCACTTAACCAACTGAGCCACCCAGGCGCCCCTGAATTTCTTATTCATATCCTTTGTTTATCCATGAATATGAAACCTCCCTGCATTTCGGTTTTATGTCCTTCAAAATAAAATTTCATAGTTTTTCCGCTAAAGATTATGCACATTTTTAAGACTTATTTCTAGGTGTTTTATAGGTTTTGCTTCTATTATGAATGAGAGCTTTTTTTTTTTTTCTGATTATGTTTTAGTTGGTTGTAGACACATCAGCCACTTTGCTGAACTGTCTTATTGTTTCTGTTGGTTAATCTGTCAATTCTTCTGTATTTTCTAAATAGAAGAGACAATTTTATATATTCCTCTCTAATTTTTATAGTTTCTTTCTTCTTTCTTTGATCTGATTGTAATGGCTTGGATCTGCAGCAAAATGTTGAATACTACTGTGATAGCACAACTCTGGTCTTGCTCCCGACTGTACTGGGAACCTTAGGAAGTTCTGTTACTAAGAATAATGTTTGCTATAGGTGTTGGTAGGGGCTTTTTATCAGATGAATAAAGTTCTCTTCGTAGTTTTGAGATATTTTAAAATCATGAATGAGTACTGAATCTCATCATGTGATGTTTTGGGGTGTACTGGGAGGATTAGGTATTTTTGGCTTCTAATCTGTTTACAGGGTATTAGGTTGAACCTCATGAAGTTGCCAATATGTGACCAGTTTTGACCTACAAAAATGTCAGTTTCATAGGGTTTGCTTACTGTGTAACACCGTGAGCTTTTCTAATATTGACACATCCTCACATTCCTGGAATCAATCCCGCTTGGTCATTTTTGCTTTCATACACAGCTAGATTCAATATGACATTGTATGTAGGGTGTTCAGATCTATGATCATATGTGGCTGGTCTAACAGTTTGTTCTTCTATGGCTCTTATTCAGTCTGCTATCAATATTTCTACTTGCCTCATTTAAATAAAATGAGTGAGGAGATAGATGCCAATTTTTCTCTTTTCCGAGTCAGTTTGATTATTGCAGTATTAATTATCCTTGAATTTTTGTTAGTTTACTTGTAAAATACTCTATGCCTGGGGCCCTTGAGACAGGATGGGGGGGAGGTCAAAATTTTTAAGTATTGGTTTATTCAGATTTTTATCTTTTCTTGATGTTAGTACTTTTTAATCTGTCAAAATGTCCATTTCAGATTTCTTAGCTTATAGTTGTTCCTAAATATTTTCTGTTAGTCTCATAATCTCTACCTCATCTCTAACTATGATCCTTTTTCCATTCCTAAAATTATATATCAGTGGCTTCTTTATTCCTTGATCAGTCCTGCAAAATTTGTGATTTTTATTAGCTATTTTTCAAGGAACCAGTTGGTTTTATTGACAATTTCTATTGCTTTTTGGTTGTATTTTTTTCAGTCATTTTTGACTTTACCTTTAAAAAAGGCTCTTTCTCCTACTTCCTTTGGATTTATTGTTATATAATTCACAGTACCCAACTCCTTATTTATTTTTAACCTAGGTGATGCATCAGAGACTCACAGAGGTATATTGAAATCTTCCACCATGACTGCAACTTTATTAAAAAAATTTTTTTTACATTTCTAGCAGTTTTTATTTAATTTATTCATGCTATGTTATTTGGCACATAAAATTTGACTGTAGATTGATTGTACATTTTATTAACATAAAAGAATCCTCTTTTTAATTTCCTTATGAGGTGTGAGAGAAGTTTTCAAAGTCATCTCATAATAAACTGGTTTCATTTTTCTGTGCTTTACCCTCTTCTGTTCATTGCCTCCAACACATTTTTTAATTGGGTGATCATGTTTCTCATCTTTATTTAATCTTTCCTCATCTCAGATTGCTCTGTTTTCATTAATGCCTATTTTTGTGTCATAAATATAAGATTCTCCCAAATCCTGTTAAGAATACAAAGTAGGAGTTGCTTTTAAAGTTTTTCTTCTTTGTTGCTTACAGAGGGGAAATTAGCTCTGACTCTTCAGACAGGTCCGCTTCTTCTGATCTACGGACTATTTACACATGTTCAGTTAATTTTCTTGTTAGCACACCACTACAGAGGGAGCATAAAAGAGGGGAATGGAAATGCCCAGTGGTCTCTGGAGGGGAGTGGAGGAATTACACAAGAATAGGCCATCGCAGGAGCTTTCCTGGCTCCTGGTGCTGAAGTGTGTGTGTGAGTGTGGTGCCTCTTTTCTAATGCGCCTGACCACTCTTGTTTGGCACCAATCATAGCGTTGCCCTACTTCATCTGGCTTGCCAACAAAAGCCACATGAAGCCCAGAATGTCCCGCCGAGAGGGAATGGTGGCTCTGTGTGTTCTCTCAGACCTAGTACGCTTCCAGAGGAACCAGTGATGTGGACATCTGGTCCCTGCCAACGGGGCCATGGCGTGTCCTCCCTCCAGGCTCTGCTGCTCTGAGCTAGGTGGCCGGAGATGCGTTTTTCCTTTCGGTTTCTAACACTTCATCCACAGTCAGGATTTCACTTCACTTACGTGAATCATAGTTTGATTGGGCCATTTCTCAATCTGAACTCTTTTCTGGATATTCCATTTGGCAAAAATTCCTTTAAGTGATATGTGAATGGTACCCTTGCCTAATTTCCAGTGCTGAGGCCACAGTCCTCTGCTTTTACATCCTTTTAGTCATTTCAGTGGGGACCGGCAGAGGACGAAGTTATATATATATCCATGTGCTTCATTTGGCATCTTGAGCTGGAAGTCGTCTTTCCATTCTATTGCAATTTAAAGTCCCTTCCTGTCTTGCTGATGTCAGGTCAAAATTTTGGTGGGGGCCAAAATAAAAGGAATCAGTTCTGGGAGAGAAGCTGAAGTGTGAGCAGGGATGCAGTTTAAGGAATTTTCAGTTATTAAAGGTAAGAAACAGATCAGGGGTCATAAACACAAGCAAAGAGTCATTTCATGGGTCAGAAATACAAGACTATAAAGTTTGGAGAGTTGGTCAGATGCATAGAATATTGTATCTTGGGCAATAAATAAAGTGTGGAGGAGGTGACAGGTCTCCTTGGTCAGGAGCTCAGGTGTGCACTGGGGTTTCTTTGGAGGGACAAGAGAGTCCTGAGGATTAGGAATCCACCAGTGTTCTGGCAGGTGGGTGAATTCCAGAGGGGTGAGGGCGAGATATTCTTGGAGCTGACTACTGTTCTGGGCAGTTCCTGCACATGTTCCTGTCAAGGTAGACCAGAGTGACACGCTGGCCCAGCAGTGCCCGGCAGCTGACGTGGCTGCAAGGCTGTTCTGAATCCTATTTGGGAAACCATAACCGTGGGTTTCTCTTAGTTCTGAAACAGTTCTGTACCTGTTCATGTCCCAGGTTCTCCACCCTGAGGAGAAGACTTAGAACAGGAAGGGGTTCTGGGAAACCACCCTATCTCCCTGGGTGCCTTGCCCTCCCTTCCCCAGACCCTGTTCTATAGAAGTTCTGGGGGTCCTGGGGTCCCGTGAGTGGCCTTTCAGCCAGGTCAGAGATAGAGCCTTCTGAGGAGGACACTACAGAGGCCTGGACACAGGAGGAAGAGGGTCTTCTTCGACAAGAAGGCTGAGCCCAATATTAGAAGGCTGGGTGGTAGGGCCAGCTGGGCAGGGAAGTCTGGGAACACCCCCCTAAGATACAGGAATTCATTCCCATCTCTCCACAACCCTGCAGGACTACCTAGGGTCCTATCTCCTACACAAGTCCTCCCTGAACTCTGACCTGGGTTTTATAGCCCATGTCTCTCCCTTCTTACCCTGAATGCCTCAGAAAGTCTCTCTTCTGTCTTTTGAGCTGCTTACCTAATCCTGAGATAGCACCTGGACAGGACAGTTGGGTATGCGCACCTGTTGACTATGTGTTAGGTGCTTCTCTGAATCTAGACCACCGTGGGGAAGAGGCTCAGGCACCAGTCATTACTCCGTGTGACCTCTGGCAGCCAAGGAACCCTCTGGTCCTATCAGGCCAGACATAGAATTGCTGCTATATACTCCCTTCAAAACCTGAAACTTATAAGTTACGTCTCCAAAACTCCTTTTTCTGCAGGGTTGACTACAGTCTTCATGCAAGAAGGGCTCTGCATTCCATCAATTTCATCTGCAGCACTGGAGAGAGGAAGTCACTCTGGCCTTGTTGGGCCCAGTTGTATCCTCTGAGGCTCTGGTGTGGATGATGAACACATGGATGGAGAGAGGCGAGGTCCAGGGGCTGCCTGAAGACATGGCCCTTGGAAATTATAAAATCTTGTCTACTGCTCGCTTAAAAGGAGATTTTCTGTCTGGGGAGCTCAGAGGTTGCAAAGTAGAGCTTAAGAAGACAGTAATTAGGCCCTAATCCCCACTCGGCCACTTCGCATATTTTCTTCTATTTCAGGTATATCCAGTCCCAGCCAGTCATCTCATGGGCTTAAGGATAACCAGGTAAGAGTGAGAAACACCTTCCAAATGTGTGTGCGCACACACACACCCCAGAGAACACATGCGCCGGAGAGTGAGCATAAAATGCACAGTACACTCATCATATCTAGAGAGAATCCTAAGGGATGGGGATTATTTAATTCTTTCTCTTTGGGTTTTTCAGAGTAGTGACCTCTGATTGTTTCTAATGTCAAGACTTCTCAGGCTGCAGGGAATAAAACTGTATCAGGATAAGCTAAAAAAGTTTCTTGGCATAGGATGAAAATGGACACACTCTGTGAGATTTTCCTTATAATCCATTTTAATAAGGCAGCTCTTGGATAAATTCTCCAGAGTCCATTCTTTGATCATACACACACTCACACACTATATATTACTGGAGATACACATGAATCACCTACATACAAAGGCACGCAAATCACATGTGTGCTCAGTGTCATAACAATCCCCTTTCTATAATCAAGTCCCGACACCTCTTTGCCTGACATGTAACTTGAATCCACTTTCTTTAACTCCACTGCCACACATGGGCCATCACCATGGCACAATGAGCTACTAGTCTACCAAAACTTATACTCAAAACATCCCCAGGTGTGCACACACATAAAATACACTGAGACACGTATGCACACACACAGGTCCCTTAAAAGAAGCCAGTACCTAGACTCAGATTCACACACATGTGGAAATGTAATAAAAGGATCTACGTCCATAAACACGTGTCTACACAAATGCACATGCATATTCTACCAGCTCTTCACTATCCAGCTTGATGGTCACAGTTCACAGTGAAAAACCTGATCCACTGGCCCCTCCAGCTGAATTTATGATGATTTATCACGTAGTCAGCCTGTTCTCTACCACACATGTATTTGAGAATAGTCAGCTCTGAAGCAAACTCGAAAGCCACATTCTTAGATCCTCACAGACCCTTCTCTTTCGGGTTCCTACCTTCTCCCAGATGAATGAGGACAATACCCTGGAACTCAGGAGGGAAGATGAACGTTTGGGTCATTCCCACAGAAGTAAATGAGTAGGTACTGAGCACACTGTTGCCTACTGTCACTTACATCCTCTATGAGATCTATTGGTTTTACCTTGAGGACATCCCCTTCCGACAGTTCAAACGTCCTGGCTTTAAGCTGAATGCCTTTCCCCGGCTGGGTCTGGATGGAGTAGATGCATTCGTGGTTGTTACTGTAGTTCACAGGAAAGTTGGGGGACAGCAATGTGCCCTGAGTGCCCGTGACTGAATTCCCACACTCAGCTGGAAAGAGAATCACAATAATCACCGATTAACCCCCATCAGCTACATCTAGAAAACAACTCACAGCGCTGGAGGACCTTACAAGGATGACACATTGTTTGCCTTTCCACTTGCCCAAATGCCTGGTTATCTGTCCATTCGTCTGCCTGTCTGTGGGACTGCTTATCAAAGTTTTCTAACATATCTGCCCACCTGTAGTTTTGCTCCGTTTCTTTATCTCTCTTGTTCTGTGTGTCTGTCTCTCTTCTGCAGGAATAGAAATGAACCCACCACGTATCCTGTACTTTCTTAGTGGCCTGAGGCAGCCCTTCCCCACACCTGTTCGTCTAGTATCATAGCAACAGAATGACTGAGGAGGATGTCAGGGGTGGATGGAGGTGGTGAAGTGAGGAGAGACGAATCCTTTCAGTATCAGAGGCTAGAAACCCAGAGGGGTCAATGTTGAATAATTATTGCTAGCATCTTCCAAACTTCAGTCATTAGTCACAACAACCAAACCCATAAGGTAGGCATAATTATCATCCCTATTTTAAAAATAAAGAATCTGGTACTTAGCAGTTCAGATCAAGTCTCTCCATTTACCAAGATGAGGGGGCTGAGAATTCAACCCTCCTGGTCTTGGAATTTAAGGCCACTAAGGCTTTGGAGAAAGTTTTAGCATAGACCCACTGAAACCCTGTTTCATTCAACAGCTAATGAATTCACAGCCTCCTCTCGACATCTTTTTCTCCTCCTCCAGAATTAGTCCTTCTTTCCCCATTGTTCCCGTACTTTTATTTATAGCAGTCATCACATTGTATTTCACCCATTTGTTAACATTTCTGTCTCTTCCACTGTCGATCCTTTAGGGCTGGGTCCTAGTTCTCTCTCCCCAGCCCCCACCCAGTGCCTGGGCAGAGCGGGCATGAGCAGGTGAAAGGGGTGGGAGCTCAGTGGCAGGGCATGGATGCAGAGCCCCACAGCTGTCTCTCTAGGGTCTTTAATAGTTGTAAAGCCCCTCCCTGTGCTTCCCTGTATCAGAGCGTCTGTCCCCTTGCACCCTGACTGCTTGTTACTTGCCTGTAGCCCCCACAAAATGGGAGTTACTTGAGGGCTAGGGTCATGCTTAATGAATCTAAACTTCCAAGGCTTAGCCCAGATTGTCTGTAAAATAAATATTTGCAAAATGAGTGAATGAATGAATATGGAGGACACAGACCTCAGAAGATGTACAGTCCTAAAAATAATTAGGTTCCAGAAGGATGAAAATACAAGTCCAGATGGCAGGCACATTACTTGTCTGGACATATGGGGAATTGGGAGCACATCTTGAATCTTTGAGGTTGATGGTAGCAAGTCTGCTTTCTTCAAACCATCCCTCGGTGTCCCTATTCTAGGCACAGTCATTGGTGGAAGGTTGTCCCTGAGGTCAACCAATGGGCCACGCAGTTAACCCTAATTGTCCTAAGCCTGAAGTGTGCTAGGCCAAGGCAATGTAGATGGAGCTTGTGATTTAGGGACATTCAGAGTTGAAACTCTCGTGGTCTTAGTTATACCCTTGTGTGTTTTCTTGTCCCCAAGGCTGCTCCTTAGACCTTTGAAGACAGTGTCCGTGTCCCACAGGTCCTTACTCTTTCAATGGGCCCTACTCCCTGGGCTCTGGCCAGTTCAGGACAGGTTCACTTTCCTAGGAGTTTACATAAGCCATTCCTATGCACTGAATGTTCGTGGCCTCAGGCCAAATCCATATGTTGAAGCCCTAATCTTCAGTGTGATGGTATCCTCAGGAGGGCCCTTGGCAAGTGATTGGGGTTAGCGACCACACAAGCTGAGGAAATGACCAGAGCCCTCTCTCTGCCTTGTTAGGATGGCAAGAAGGCTGCCGTCTGCAGGCTAGGAGAGGAACTTCACTAGACACTGAATCTGCGGGCACCTTGATCTTGGACTGTTTGGGCTCCAGAACCATGAGAAATAAATATCTGGTGTTTAAGCCACCCATAGTATTTTCCTACAGCGGCCTGATCATTTGTCTTAGAGCCTTTCTGCAAAGTGTCCAAATGTGCATAATGAATATGCTGAGCTGGGGTATACGACTAAAGTGATAGTTGTGGACAGGCACACTGTGGACATTTTCTGGGGGCCCGGAGACAAGGGCGGGGATTTGGGGAGGGAGTGCTAAGGGCTGTGCACCTGTATTACTCAGTCTTATCACATGGGCAGCACCCTGAAGCAGCTCTCCATTATTTCTGGAGTCACACACTATTCCCCTCCATCTAGGGAGAGGCATGGGGAGCAGTGGGATGAGCATGGACTTTGGAGTCAGACAGCCTAGTTATATCAACACTCTGAACTTCAGTCTCTTCATCTGCCTTCATCTGGGCAATAATAGCATCCACATAAGACTATAGAGAATAAATGCTTGGGATTTTATGATAAAACAAGTGAGCATGTGGGGAGCGGTTAGCATATAGTAGGCTCTCAACAAGTGTTATTCCTCCTCTCTTTCCCCATCTATCCCAGGTGAATCTACGCCGCTTCCTTGATTCCATCTGGAGCCCTAAGTGCCTGTGTTCTGTGGCTGGCAGAAAGCCTGAGAAGCTTCTTAGGAAGTGTGCATTAGCTGCCTGGTGTTCACAGCACACTCACTAGTCTGATGCCTCTTGCCCTCTGCCTAGTTCCTAAATTTGGCTTAAGCCAAATTAAGCATGGGCTTTGGCATGTTATTGGACACCTTCCCTGGCCTTGGCTTCCTGCACGATAGCTCTTAGGCCGCCGCTGCCCCAGCACGCCCGTCTCCTCTCCCCCATAGCCCGACACCTTGGTGAGGAGAGACACAGAGCTGGTAGCTTCAGATGGGGCCAATCCTTGGCTGATCACCAGGGCCTGACTCCCTGCCAGGGCCTTTGTCTTGGGCACCAGGGAAGGTACAGGAAGGTAGAGGGACATGATACTTGCTTCTGGGAGAGTTTCCAAAGTAAAAGGGATGGTGAGCAGATGCACTGAAAAGCTAAACACAAGCATCAGTGGAAACAAATAAATGTTCCGGAGAAACAAACAGTCACATACATAGGAAAGTCCTGCCACTGACTGAGGCATCTGTGACTTCTGTCGTCCCCATCAGAGGAGGTCTCGTTAAGGGCAGGGGCTGTGTCTTATCCATCAGTCTGGGACTCTGGAGGCAGAGGGTTCACTCTTCTCCATCACACCGGGGCTCCCAAGGACAGGGCCATGTCTCCTGCCGCAGACTGGGGCCCTTGGAGTCAGGGCTGTCTCTTCCACATCTAGTCCAGGGGCCCCTGAGGTCAGGGGCTGTGTCACCCCATCACACCATGAATTAGAGCCCAGGGCTGTTCATCTCCTTCACAGCTGGGAATATTTCCTGGTAACACTGTGTGGGCTAAGTCATCCAATTTACACCCACAGTGCATGTGGCAACTGGGAGCATCCCCAGGGTGGGCATTCCCATGAAACCTCCAGCCCGAGGCTCTGTTGCAGGGATGGTGGTAATTAGAGGTGATTATAATTGCTGTGCATTATTAATAACACACGAAATGGAAGACAAATGTAATAATGAAATGTTGTGAGGTGTCATGAACACACAGTAATTGGAATAATGAGATCAATGAGGCAAGAGCTTAAGGAGTGTGTGCATCTGTGGTCCCGGATAATCCCATTCAAGAAAAATTTCCCCCAGAACTACTTAGCTGAGGATGTTTTCCCGGAGAAGGAAAGAGCTGCTGGTGGCCAGACAGACACTGAACCTACATGGGGGAATGTGTAGGTCTGAATGTGTGTCTGGGTCAGGGTGGGTGGAGGCTCTGGGGGATGGTTACGGGAGAACAGAAAAACTTTGGGATGATTTAACTGGTCAAAATGGAATTCTGCATCTATTTGTCTTAGTGTGTGCCCTCTGAGACTGTAAAAGGTTATTGGTTATTGACAAGTAACAATAAAAAGGTTACTGGCAAAATGGTGATAATTATATGGTACCCCACTGGTTCATGTAAATCATGTCATCTAATCTGGAATGAAGCCTGTGAGTTGCCTATTGCTATCTCTGTTTTATAAGTGAGGAAGCTGGGGCCGAGGGCATTTGGTGGCCTGCCCAAGATCTAACAGCTGGTAAGTGGCTGAGCAGAGACCTGACCTTGACCCTGTGTGACTGCGCAGCCCCAGCTGGGTCCATCTCGCCAGCCTGTTTACAACTGTCCTCCACCGAGCCCCAGGTTCCACAGAGATGTCTCCGGCTGGGCTGACCTCATGACCCCTGTTTCAGTCAGTGCAGTAGTGCGTCTAGCTCTCTGGCATATTGGGGTTTTATGCAAGTTTTCACTGTAAGCCCAAGTTCCATGCTAACAGCGAGCACTAACCCAGCCTGTGTTCTGTCCGGCCCTATGCTGAGAGTCCTGAGTGAGCAGAGCCATCAACCTTATAAATGAGGGCCAGCCAGCAATTGTCCCCATTCCCTGGGATATCACCCTACCTCCTCCCACCCATGGGGCCCAGAGCTCCAGAGAGCCTTCTTCAGAGCCTGGTAAGGAGGTTAGGCCTCCCATCCAAGGCCCCACCCAAGGCAAGTGTGTGCTAAGGCAGTCTCCCCAAACCCAGGCCTCTTAGCCTCTTGGCCCACGTGTTTCACTACCTCATAGCAATCGACTAAACTTTGGCCCACCCCATTAATGAAGCAAAATGAAAGCACGTGACCACCTACCAACACACCTTGGCAGAGGCGAACTCCACAGGCGCCGTCTGCCCCCCAGGCACGTGATGCGGGCCGTGCCCTCCAGACGGTACCCGGGGAAGCAGGAGAAGGTCAAGGTGTCGCCTACGCCAAACTGTAAGCCCTTCCGGATGCTGTAGGCTGGGACCTCAGGCTCCTCGCAGGGCTCCAAGTCATATTCTGGAAAAGGAGCAGGAGAGCTGGGGTCAGAGGCAGAATATGGAAACATACACACAAAAACACCAGGGAGAAGAGGGCCAGAGATAAAGACAGAGAGAGGTCAGAATACATACACACAGACCCACAAAAGGTAAAAAGAAAAGAAGAATGATCCTAAGAGGAACAGAGGCAGAGAGACATACAGTGAGGTGAGCAGCACCATGTTTCGGGAAGTGGGGACACCTCACCGCTGCAAGCAGAGAGAGGACACGGTGTTTCTGGAAGCACGCTTCCTGAGGGTATTTATGAGGCTCCTCATGACTTGACCTTTTCCTCCTCTGTCCCTTCATCCCCATATTAACCCTAAGCCTCTGGGCTCGAAGAGTCTCCTGCCTCTCTCTCCCTAGGCATTGACCCAGATAAATTCAATCAGCTTGGTTCTAGAGGGTCAGAACATATGACCCAGCTGAGGGCAACTTATATTGGGAGAAAGAATCCAAATGCTTCACTCAAACTATGTCTCTGCAATGCTGGCGCTTGAGGCAGATGGCAAGCATGATGGGATGGCAGTTATCAGCCAGGGATCTGCCCGATTCCTCTAGTGACAGCACAGAAATGACAATTTCCATTGTCCCCAAGGGTATCTCCCTTCTGGGACACAGTGCCCCAGGGCTCTATGTGGTAAAGAGAAGGAGGGTCCCTCAGATGGGATGAGGCACAGTGGCTGGAGATGTCCCACAGGCCAGGCCTGCCCAGGCCCATGGCAGGTGGCTTCTGTTGGAGGGACAATGTGGGGTTGAGCAGGGCCATGTCCCAGTTCCTAGAGGCCAGATATCTCTTGCCCATCCTGGAGGGAATCAGAGTGACGAGAAGGGGGGCTCTGGGAAGCAATGGGACAAGAGGGGTGGGGGTACTTAGGACCAGAGCAGTGAAGGGGCCATTTTCTTTCTGAATGCCAAATTAAAGAGCTTTCTTTTCAGGATTCCTAAATACAGAGATAAATATCTATTATTACTAAATTAGTGTTGCTGAAGAAGTCCCCACATGAGACTCAAATACTCCAATATGTTCATTTCAAATACCCTTACTCTTTTTTTTTTTTTTAATTGCTGGGGTCATGAAACAGTGGAAGTGAAATCAGCAGAAGAATCTGGAATTACTAGGGCAGGAGGGAATGTCCTAATCCAAACAGTTGGGTAGGTGATTTTCAGAGTGGATCTTAAACACCTTCAGGGAAGAAGATTCCCCCAAAACCTGCTTCCTAGCCCATTATGGGGAGGTCCTCCTGAGTCTAACCCAACTACCTTTTGCTGCAGGGGTGAGGTCATTCTCCCAGGGACTGGAAAGTGGATCAATATCCATTTGCTGGGAAGACCAGAGGCTGGCAGCAGAGGGAGAGGCAGAATGTTCTGCCATCTCTTCCCCGCCAAGGGACCCCGACATGCTTTACCTGCGAAAGTGATGTTGAATCCTTCGTAGGACATGGAGAAATCAGAAATGAAGCGGACCTGGGCAGTGAAGTTGCCATAGAGTCCGGCGCTGATGGGGGCTGGCAACCGCGAGCCGGTCAGCTGTCTCAGGGGCTGCGAGAAGCTGCCGTTCTCGGTGATGAGGAGGTAGTCGTGGCCGCTCTCCAGGTGGAAGGTGTGGAATGTAAAGAACACACCTGCCAAGAGACCAGAAGGGTCCAGGTGACAAACAGACGGCTGCAGCAGCCCCCCTGCGAGACGGGGTCAGCACAAACATTTCCGACTTGTGGATGTCTATCAGTGGGTAGGGGTGTGAGCATGCACTGATAGATACATACAGGTGAACCGGAATGAACGGGCCCGAATGATCCGGAACATGCCATTTACCCACAGGTCAGGGAGAAGGAGACCGCTTTATGGTTGTCAAATTTGAAAGATTTATGGCTAGGCCCGTGAGAATGCTGCATAGCCTTTCATTCATTCACGGGTTCACTCATTCATTTCTCAATAAGTGTTTGTGTATTTGCTGAGTGCTTCCTCCGGGCTTGATCCAGGGCCAGGGAGGAGCAAGGGAATAGGAGATAGTCAACGAACAGCTAGAGTACAGAGTGACAAATGCTCTATCGAATGTAGTTCAGAGTGTGCCGGGGGCAGAATAGCAAGCCCTAAACAAAAGCAATAATATTCACTAACATTTCAGCACTAACTATCTGTGTGTCACTAAGCTATGTGTTTTCATTGCCCTGTAGTTGGCCCCTCTCAACTGGAAGAGAAGATCTGAAAAGCCAGTTAATCCCACCAATAACTCTATGACATGGGTATGACTACCCCTCATCTCCATTTACACCTGAGTAAACTGAGGCATAAAGAGATAAAGTCACTTGTCCAGGGTCACCCAGCTAGCAGGTGGCAGAGCTGGGATCTGGGGGCAGTCTGATTGCAGGGCTGCGTAATCAACTGCTCCACATGACACTGCTTCTCATGCTATGGAGAGAGAACAGGCAGTAGGAATGGCCAGGCTGCAAGATGGGTCAGACAGTGAGAAAGATGGGGTGGCAGGATCTCAACACAAAGCGGCTCCTGGACTTGTCCACATGGCAGTCGTGTTTAGGTGGGCATATGTGTAAATGCACGCCCACCCACACGTCAGCGTGCCCACGGGAATATTTGCTGTGGACATGCTAAGGGCAGGTGCTTGGCTAGACTAGGGGGGCTGGATCCACTTGCTATTCAAAGTCCATGGACTAGCAGCTTGCGCCTTGCCTGTGAGCTTGTTAGAAATGCAGAATCTCAGCCTCTGTCACAGACCTTCCAAATCAGAATCTGCATGCTAACAAGATCCCCAAGAGATCTGTAGGCACATGAAAGTTTGAGGAATACTTCTCTAGATAATTACTGACAAGTTTTTGATAAATGATGGTTGGATCCAAGCTTTCAATGCTAAAATATTTTAGATGTTTTCATCATCTTGCTTCTCTGTTGGTAGGAGCTGGTGATCCCAGAGTATCTGGGATTCTATGGGTGGGGGTAGGGGAAACAAAACCCCATAGAGGTGGTAGAACCAGGCATGCAGCTTGTAAATGTGCCTGGGCAACTGAGATGCAGCTATTGATCTATTTCCTCAAGGGAACAGATCCTAAGCACCTACTAAGTGCCAGGCCTGGGCTAAGCAGTGAGAAAGATCTCCCAGTTTAGTGGAGGAGACAGACACATCCATGGTGAGAGTCCAGAATGGGGGCATAGAAGAAGAGTGCCAACTATGCCCGGAGGGTTGGGAAGACTTCACGGGGTCACAGTCTTTGACAGGAGGGGTGTGAACATTTTAGGGATGCACAGGTATGTGTGCCCACATGTATCCTGTCCTCCCAACACATAAACACCAGTGCACACGAGAAACCGTTCTTAGTCTACAGAGCTTGGGAAAAGGCTCGGTGGAATATACGTCCTTTCCCTCCTGGCTAGAGTGTGGGTTGAGTGGAGAGTGGATCAGACACAGGACAGGGAATTGGAGTTGATGAAGCGCTAAGCCTCGCACTCTATTCTTTAGCGTGCAAACACAGCCCCTCCATACAAGTAAACATTTGGCTGGCATTCTAAGGATGAGTAAACAACTGAGATGAAGCCCTGGGGTTTCCCAGCTGTGCTGATTGCTTGGGGCTCTTTTGGCCGTTGTGAGAAAATGAAGACATTGTCACAGAGATAGAGAGGCCCCATGTGGGAGTTTGAATCCAGATTTGGTGTGACAGATGCACACACAAACCAATACGTCACTGGAGTGACCATGCCGAATCCTATGAAGGATGTGGATACCACGCCAAGCAGATATGCAGAGCTGTGGAAAAGGCATGGGCTTTGGTGGGGGGGGGGGGCGGGCACAGACCTGGGTCAACAGCCCATCTACGAGCTGAAGGGTCTGAGCTGAAGTTGCTCAATGTGTCCTGAGTTCTAGTTTCCTCCACTATATCATGGGGATGATAGCCTCTCCTCATAGATAGCATTTAATTCTTGGAGCAAGGAACAATTAGGATAGCAGATGCAGAGCCCACAGCATGGTGTCTGGCACACAGTAGGTATTCTTTTTGCTCAGCTTGTCTAACTCCCAGGCAGCCTTATGGGTTGAAAAAATGTCAGTTCTGGGGTCTCAACAAGGGCACATTCTTTGGACTCCTGAATTGGCCATTCCCTTTGGCTGGGAATTTGAACAATTCTGAATTTCACAGAGTTCTGAGTTTCCCCAGCTGTTCCTCTGCCTGCTGGAGATCAATCACAGTCAGTAGCCTAATGGATCTGTTAACGTGAGATACTCTTACAGGCATTGCCCTCTAGAGAAGGGTCTGGGTTCAGTTTAATTCAATTCATATAAATATTTCTTGAGTTCCTTATGTGCCAGACATAGAGCCGGCACCTGGGGAAGCTGCAGGAAATAGGCAGGCATGTCTCTCAAAGAGCTTAGAGTCTGTGTGGGGGGAGCAGGAAGGCACAGGATCATGTGGGAGCCCACGGAGGGGAACCCAACTCATACCCAGGACTGGGGAGAAGGGGTCGTGAAGGTTCATTAGAGCAAGTGAGTTCAGAAGATGAAGGGCTGGCCACACAAGAGGGAGGGTAGAGAGGGTACAGGGGGAGAAAGTGTTCAGAGAGAATAGCATCCCAATGCACAAAGCTCTAGAGGACAATGAAAGCCTGGGAAGTTCTAGGAACTGAGAGAGCTTCAACGTAGCTAGGACTTCGTGTTTACAGGGCTCAGAAGGAGGCTGAGAAAGGTGAGCAAGGGCGATAGGCTCATGCCAGCTATTTTACAATTTCGAGCTCTATGCCTTATAAGGGTCTGGTGAAGACTTTAAGTGGTTCTAAGGAAGAAGTGACCTGGTCATACATCAGTGACCCCGTGTAGATTCTCTGCCTGGAACACCTCTTGTCCTGGCTAATTCTTGCTCATCCCTGAAGACTGGCCTAAGTTTCAACTTCAGGACACCTACCTAACCAAGCCCTCAGCTGGCCTCCGGATGTTTGCCACCTCTATCTGCTCTTGGCCATGGTACATGAGATGGTCTATCTCTACCACTGGACTATAAACTTCCTGAAGGCAGGCAATGCCAGGGGGTCGTGCCACTGGGTTTTCCTAGCATCTAGGGTAAGTGCAAGTATAAAATAAGCATTTGCTAAATATTTGAATTGCATTGACTTCTAGGCAAAGACACATACAGAAAGGCATAGAGAAACATACCCCCCTATGATTATAGATGCCAGATAGAAAGAAAATCATGACTATTGGGATTGTTCCTCTAAGGATCATGAGGGGCTGCCTTTCTTGCCCTCTTGATGCCATAGAGGAGCTTCTGGCTCCTGCAATGGCCAACTCTGGCCCAGACTTGCTGGAAACAGCTCTGCAGGATGAACAAGGATGCTGCCCCGATCCCTCCTCTCCTCTATAGGGAGAAGGGGACAACCGGGCCTCACCCTGGCTGTCTGGAGGGTCCTTTCTCCCCAAGAAGCTGCACGCCATCCTAATCCCAGTGAGGTCAGGCCTATTAGAGGCAAAAGTGAAAGCACTTAAGCACATGTGGGGAGACTTTAAGTGACTTTTCTTACAAATTTTCTTTTTTTACACAAATAGTATCATTTACATGTAATATATGTTTATTGCTCAAAATTAGAAAACAGTGAGAAAATAAAATAAGGTAAGATAAGAGAGTAGTAGCACTAACATCTTGGGGTATATTTTTCAGACAGTTTCCTATGCACATATCCTTGTTTATTTTTTATAAATGGACTATGTTCTTTTGGCAAACATCTCTTTTGACTTAACAACGTATTGCAACTACTCCTATAGGTCTTTAATTTTTTAATTTTTAAAAAATATTTTATTTATTTTAGAGAGAGAGAAAGAGAGAGAGGGAGAGGGGCAGTGGCGGAGGGAGGAGAAGAATCTTAAGCAGACTCCATGCTCAGCATGGAGCCCGACATGGGGCTCAATCCCACGACCCTGAGATCATGACCTGAGCTGAAATCAAGAGTTGGTCGCTTAACCGACTGAGGCACCCAGGCACCCCTACCCCTGTAGGTCTTTAAATATTCTCTCACATTATGCCTTTTAGTAGCTGCACAGTATTGCATTTTATACATGTATCATATGTTTATTTAACATTTCCTTATCAATGGACATTTGAGTAGCTAACTAATCTTCCAATTAATAATGTGTTTTAGGAAGCATCCTTGCAGCTTAATCTTGATGTACAGTTGTACTTATTTTTTTCATATAAATTCCAAGGAGTGGAATTGCTGGGTCCAAAGGCACATATATTTTGAAGGCTTTGGATTCACATCATGGAACCATCATCCAGAGAGTTTCAACCATTTCATAAAATGTCAGCGTTGAAGAAGAGCATTTGTGTCTGCACACTGTCTCCCACACTGTTATGATTTTCTCTGCTGACTTGAAAAAAGAAATGGTATTTCATTACTGGTTGAATTTGCATTTCTCTAATTATGAGTGGGGTCAATGTCCTTTCGTTTCTATTTCTTCTGTTATGAAGCATTTATAGCTTGTCTCATTTTACAGGCCCAGAGACCAGGTATATTTTTCTTTTAAGATTTTTAAGAGCTCTTCATGCATCAGGTTGGTAATCTTTAGTTGATTATATATGTTGAAAATAATTTTGTCCACTTACTATCTGAAATTTTTATGGCCTTTTTTTTTTTACATAAATCCACTCAAAGTTTTATTTAATCAAATTTTATAGTCTTTGCCTTTATGGATTCTGCTTTTAGTATTACTCTTTATAGCACATCTCCACCTGAGGTTAGATTTTCATGTTCTTCTAGTACTGGAATTTATGTGGTTAAATGTATGAGGTCTATTTGGTTCTTTTCTTTTTTTCCCAAGTGTTTAAGTCTACTGTTTTAAAACCATTTATTAAATAATCCATCCTCTCTTCAATAGATTAGAAATGACACTTTAATTATATACTACAAACTGTCTCTCTCACACACATAGATGAGTGTGCATGTGCGTGCATGCACAAACTCACACACACATGCATGCACGCACACACATAGGACTCTACTTCTAGACCTTCATACGCCTGCACTGGTTTGTGTGTCTACTCCATTACTCATATCACATTGTTAAAATTATTTTAGCCAATAACATTTTACTATCTGGAAGAGTTACTCTTTCTTTTAAAAATTTTTCTTGGCTTTTTTTTTTTAAATTTTTTTTTCTTGGCTTTTCTACATGTTAATTCTTCTAGGTCAGAGGTTCTCATTCAAGGGCATGCATCAGATTTACTAGTGAAGTGTTCTAAGATCAAAGATGCCTGTTTTCCACCTCCAACATGGAGAATCAAAACCTCTATGGTGCAGTCTAAGCATTAATATATATGCTACAGTGCAGAGGGGTTAAGAACCATGACCCTGGTTCTTCAGAATAAGCTTCTGAGGATAGAAGCCGTATGTGCCTGGTTACTGTTTATTCCCAGCCCCAGAGTCTGCCACATGGGTGGCATTATTCAATATATATTTGTTGAATCAAAGACTATATTATTTCCTATTTATTTCTAACCAGCACCCTTACTTTGAACTTGGATTTCCAAAGATTATTCATGTGAGGGTAAGTTGAGGTAACAATCCAGCCTGGTGAGGAATGTGAAATCATGGCATCTGAGGAACAGCTGAGCTATGTAAGAAGAGGTTCATGGGTCCAGTGTCTGAAGGGTGAACATGAGGAGAGGGGACAGATGGATCTTATGTTCCTCCAGGACACAGAACAAGGAAGAAACTTTCAGGAACGCTTCACAGGCTATGAGGAGGGGTTCATCTATCAAAAAATGACAGCAGGTGCCTATTTGCTGAATGGGTTGGCCACCTTCCCACTGCTGGGGGTGTTTAAGGCAGAAGGTGTGGTGCCATCTTGTGGGGAGCAATTAGACAAGATGTCTGCATCATTATGTAGGGTTTGACAGCTGATAATCTCTATGATCTCTTCTAGCATGGAGATTTTAGATTCTTAAAAATACTTATGGAATATATTCTGATTCAAAGAGATGGGAAGCTTCTGGGAGTTTTCCTGTTGACTAGAAAAATTCAGACCAAGCCCTGAGGTCACTACATAGGGAGATCCCCACTGAGGCCACCTTGACCTAAAGAACATGGGGCCCTGACCACATCACATCCCAATACTTGCTCCAGGCCTAACCACTCACCCTTGCCATGGGATGTTTCAATAATCCAGGTGCAGTTCAAGTTGTTGGGGTAGAAGTCAGGAAACCCTGGTGACAAGATGGTCCCACTAGAGCCTTGAATAAAGCCACCGCAGAGTGCTACGGGAATAAAGATGGTGGTGAAAGACTGGAGTGGCCTGGGGAGCCCCACCCCCACACCTCCGGCCCCAACCAATCCTCCTGGGAGCCCTGGGAGCCATCTTCTCTCAACCCTCACTGATGGGTGGGAGAGTCAATGCCCCTTCTAGCTCCTGGTCTTTCACAGTTGGAAAGGAATCGACTACCTTAGCACCCCCTTACAGGGTGTTTCTCACCTTCACAGCTAGGCAGGGCCCGGCTCCACTGGAAGTTAGGCTCACACTCCAGGGGCTCCCCATCACTTAACGTGTAGCCTGAGTCACAGCTGAAGGTCACTAGAGCGCCCACGTAGAAGTCATTCCCATGGCGCTGCCCATTTACGGGGATCCCTGGATCCAGACAGTGGTCTGACTGCAGGGTTATAGCTGGAAAAGAGAGCCCACAGCTGGAACAGACAGCTAACCATCACCACAGAAAGACCCCAGCTGGCTCAAAAAGGGAGGGAGGAGAGAACCCTGATTTACAGAAAGGTGAAGTTGTCATTTACCCATGCATCAAGTGTGGCTGTCACTATCTGCTGAGAGGGTTATTTGAAGACCTGTCTGTCAGAGAAAACAAGCTGATTCTAGTATTTGTCCATTTATCCATTCATTCAGTTCATATAAGTTGAGTATCCACTATGGTTTAGACACCATGGTAAGTCTTAGGGATACAGACATGAGTAAGAACATGGGGTTGTCCTCATGGCACTCTCAACCATCGCTTTCTCTACTGGTCTACAAGGAATGGAAATGACATCCATCTCATTCAATTGAGGCAGCAGAGATGGATGCAGAAGGGGATGAGGGAGGGTGAGGGTGAGCAGAAGATACCATCACACTTCAACCTCACAATCCTCAAACCTTCCGTCCCCCAAGAGCCTGGCATGGTGGCACCCAATCACCTGTAGGTAGAAGAGGCTTTGTGGTATGCAGGTCATCAGCTTTCACTGTTTCCAAAGGCTCCCCTTTGAGCTCCCGTGGGCTCTGACAGATGCCGAAAGTAGGGGAGTGCCCGCCAGGAGCACAGCCTAACTGAAGAAGCCATGGGGATGGGGCTGAGTTGGGGGCCCACTGCTGGAACAGTCCTGGGTCCCTGCACCCCCCACAGCCCACCTTGTCATCTGCCTCCCCGCCAAGACTCACTCTCATAGCGGAGCTGGAAGCCGATGTCCGAGTGACTCTTGTCGGTAGAGAAGAGGAGGTAGAGGTAGTTGCTGGTGCTGATGAGGAACTGGGGGACCTGGGTCCCATGGTAAACCCCGATCAAGGGCGCTGAGTATGTCCGTCCATCTCGAACTTCCAGAGTATCATAGTTGACCTCTGTTTTAAATCTGCCGAAGATGGGAATGTAGACTTGAGAAACCTGAGGCTTAGTAATTTGCAAATGACAAAAAGCCCTGCCTGACCCAGGGCTTCAGAACAGCCAGATTTTGGCAGGCTGGGACATTTTAATACAATTTGCACACATTCACTAGTGATAGGGAAGGGCCTTCTCCGCTGCATTTAGCCCCTCCCCCTTCTCCCACGGCTGGGCACTCTCTCAGTCCTCCCTGCAGTCTGGGTCAAGACTCATCTTGAGACTTAGGGGCACAATGACTAGCCTCATGGGTGGTCAGAATGTTCTAGGCCAGAATTCAGTAAACTATAGCCCAGGGCCAAATCTGTTCTATAGCCTGTTTTTGTATGGCCTAAGAGCTAAGAATGGTTTTTAACATTTATAAAGGGGTATGTTTTTAAAGAGCAAAAAATATGCAACAGATAACCACAGGTGGCCTACAAAACCTAAAATATTTACTATCGACTCTCATGGAAAAGTCTGAACAGCGCTATTCTAGGTCATGGATGCTTTGTCTGGAAGAAGCTTCTGTTCATATCTGTGTGGCTACTTTCCCCATCCAAGGGGCACCCCTGGGGTGTGAGCGGGAAATGTGGCATACGAGCAGGATTTGGGTCAGAGATCAGGAAGGCTGCCTTCTCATACTGCAAATTTCAGAGTTATGCTCCTCAGATGCCAATGCCTGCTTCAACATCTGATGGTGTCTATCTGCCCACTCTCCATCACTGGGGGTGTGGGGACAGAAGGGCTCTGACATCCCAAGTGATACCCCAGCCTTCTGCTCACTCCTCTGGTCATAAACAACACAAACCCCACTACTGAGGTGAAACCAAGGCCAAGGGCGAAGCCTATGTGCCCTGTCCCCACCCACGGCAATTTGCTCCAGTCTTCTCTGACTTTGCTGACATTTCAGCAAAGGTGCTGGTCCTCCGCCCTCAACCCCAGGTTCCCTCCCACACCACTCCTAAGAGATCCCCCCCACCCCCCCACTCTGCTTCCTCAAAGGCTGTGGTTGCAGGCACCTGTCGAAGGTGATTTTGATGGGGTAGCCTGGTTGGGCTTCAATCACCCAGGCACAGCTGAGGGCATCCTTGTAGAAGCCAGGCCAGCCCGGAGACAGGATGGTGCCACTGGGCGAAGTCAGATGACCACCGCAGGGAGCTGGGGGGACAGAAAGAAGAGAAGCAGCTTTCTTGGGGGGGAGGGGCGAACAAATGAACAAACAAATAAAAACTCTCTCTATAAAATGTATCTGCCAACAAGTATTGTTTTTGTTTTTATGGAAAATTACATAAACTATATAAACCATGAGTTCTGTCTATTGGGACCTTTATACACATGCTCAGTTACATCATTTGGACTTTTATTAAAGACCAGAGGGGAGAAATAAAAATAAGCCTTTAAACAAAGTCCTCTGTCATTCTAGAAGGGCTGAAGTACAGCTAATATTTGGGTCACACTGGTTTTTCCTTTGCTCCTCGCTCAACCATCAGGCTTGTGGCAAAAGCAGAGACTGGGCCACCTCCTCACACCTGGCACCAGGTGCTCTGGCACTGGACAGTGGGCAGACCCCAAAGCTCAGCTCAGAGCACTGGCCTGACCTGCTCCACTGTAAGCCCCCTGAGGGCAGGGACCTTGTTAATGGTCTTACATAATTCGGAATCCCCAGCATTTAGCCTAGAGCTTGGCACACACTTATTTCTCTGTGCCAGAAATCAGTAATTATTGCTTGAATGAATACATGAAAGGATGGAAGGGCGAATGAAAGTGGTTCATGGCAGGTGACTCCACAAGACACTGGGTGGTGCAGACATGCCTCTGATCCTGCCCCGCCTGTCCTCTCAGTCCCCTGGTCTCTCTCTGCGCATCCCTCAGCTTCCCGTTCCCACCCGCATCCTTCCCTCAGCACCGCCTCTTCCTGCGCCGGACCCTTGGCCCTTGCGGCGCTCATCAGAGCGAGTCCGGTCCTCCTCCTTCCGACAGGTGGTCAGATTTCCTCACCCACCCCTTTCAAGTTATCTTAGGCCACGTGACCGCTTTGACCAATCACATGAGAGCAGTAGTGGCGCGTGTCCCGCCCACGGGGAAACTTGAGGAGCTGGTGCCCGATTTGCAGTTTTCTGCCTCCTCGACCGTGAGAGCAAGTGTCAAGATGGAAGTCCCGTCGGGCTGGACCTTTAAGTGACTCAGGGGCAGGGCCGCTGATGACCAGTGTTAAACATGCAGCTCAGGCAGTCTGTGTGCGCTATCAACTCCTGTTTTTAAGCCCCTGAGATTTGGGGCTTGTGTGTTAATGCAGTCTAACCTCGCCCACCTGGTCCCTTCCCAGGACCGATGTGGAGGATGCCGGTAACAGCCGCCACCCACGCTGCGGCCACTGTCACCACCACTGCCACTCACGGGCTCACACGGGACAGTCACGCTCACTCTTCACAGAACACAAATCCTGCGAGGGTGGCGCTATTATCCTCCCCGTTTTACAGCTAAGACAGGTTTATGGAGGTGCAGCGACTAGCCCTGCGTTACTAGTGATAGAGCCTGGACTCGGACCTGGGAAGACACCACAAATCCAGAGATCCTAAACTAAGCAGCCTCCCAGTTTTCAAAGAACCCCTGCGTCCTTTGGAATCCCTTACTATGGAGCTATCAGATGCCAAAAATGCCCTGAACAAGACCAGGAAGGAAATAAAGAGCTACCCAGCACTTCTGTCTCTGCAGTTTTTTGTATGTTTCTCTAGGTAATCAGTTTCATAAAACGGAATCAAATATACTGCACCTTTCCTCTCTCAATTCTATGAACTTCTTGGAAAAGATAGAAAATAATTGTCAACATTCTTTTTTAAAAAGATTTATTTATTTATTTTAGAGAGAGAGAAGGCTGGGGGAGGCAGAGGGGGGAGGGGGAGAGAGTCTCAAGCAGACTCCCTGCTGAGCGCAGAGCCTGACACTGGGCTCAATCTCACCATCCTGAGATCATGACCTGAGCCGAAATTAAGAGTTGGAGGCTCGAATGACTGAGCCACCTAGGCATTCTGATTGTCAAGCATTCTTGTGATACATTAGGGAGTTTAATTAACATGAGATAAGAACAGTAATACTAGTAGTAGAAACTCATACCAATGACTTACAGCTCTACTTTATGTGTATTATTTCATTTAAAGGCACACAACGTTTATGCAGTTATTATGCCCATTTTCAGATGAGAAGACTAAGGCTAAGTAGGCTAAGAGACCAGATCAAGAAGTAAGGAAGGGAGAGCTGGGATTTCCAGACCTCTGTCTCCAAACCCCTCTGCGGCACATAGTGGTATTACAGCTGCCCTGGCAGCAATGAGCTCGCTGGGGTTGAGTTTACTGCGCATCAGGATTTAAGGAGGATTATCTTTGTGACAACTGCAACACTAAAAGACAGATGCTACTGTTATCCTCATTTTATAGGTGGGGATTATCACCCCATTTTCAGTAAGTTGAGGCATAGAGAAATTAAGTAATAACACAGCATTTATATCAAACATTGAGAGAGTAAATTGCACATGCGTATTGTCACTTCCTGGGTAACCCCAGTTTTCAAGACCCATCTCTGCATCTCATTGAACCTGCTAATATGTTCCTCTCTTTCTCCGATAGACACGTAAGACCTTGGAGGTGTGTGTGTGTGTGGGGGGGGGGTGGCTACTGTTTGGTCCCAAGGTCCCCATGCAGGTACTGAGCCTCTGCAGAAGCAGGGACTCTCTCTTGGCTTCAATTCAGCACAGGCCCAGCCTCTTGGGTTGTGAGCTGTGATCTCCTCACTTACTTTCCAGAAAGCTGTAGATCACACGGTCACTTTCTGTCTAGGCTGCCCTTCATTCAGTGCACAAATACCGACAACAAAACCCTATCTAAAATCTCCAGACAGGGAAACCCAAATCCTGCCTTTGGTCACCACTTTGTTTTTCTCTGCTGTATTGTTTTATTGCCTTGGCTGACTCGTCTCTTCTCCTGCTCATGTGCTGCTCAAATGACCTCTCTATGCATTCAGTCTTTCACACTCTCTGGTTCATCTTCACATGCCATGGTGACAGTTGTCAGGCAGGGAGGAGTAGGGAAAGGTCCTAAATGCAATGTCTCCTTAACATTTGAAAAGATGCTCAACCTCATTCTAAGGAAATATATATATATATATTAAAACTGCAATGAGAAAATATTTCTCATCCATCAGATAGGCAAAATCCAAGTTCAAGGACACATGAGGCTCAGGGAAAGCAGGTATTCTATAGAGTACCTTGCTGGTGGAAATGCAAAATGGCACAATTCTTGTGAAAGGAAGTTTGGTAATGTACAGCAAAATTCCTATGCATTCACTCTCTGACCCAGCAATTCTGCTTCTAGAACTCGATCCCAAAGATATAATTGCAAATCTGTGAAAAGACATATATATGTACAAAGCTATACAAAGCGGCATGATCTATAGTAGCAAAAGAATGGAAAGAGCCCAAATGTTCCACAATAGGGAGCTGACTGAATGAACTGGAATAATCAACAAGATGGATGATGCAGCTATAAACAAGAATGAGGAATATTCTATATAATGTCCTGGAGTAGTCCCCAGAATATATTAGTAAATGAAAAAGAAGCAAGGCAAAGAGGTAAAAAAATAATCGTATGATTCCACTTATTGAAGAGAGGGATGGGAGACACACACATATATTGACCCATATTAACAACTGGATGAAAGAGTGAGGTCCAAACTCAAAGATTATCTATGGAAAGAAGGAGGGAACAGGGTAGAGAGGAAAGGGATAAAAGCTAGACTTTCTCAGAATGTGTCTTCTATTAGAGGTTTAAGTTTGGACCTATGTAAATATTTTTCACAACTAAAAAGGAAGATTTAAATTTGATAAGCAGTTTCTCAAAACTCAAAAGCAGAGTGAAATAAATGAATACGGGACTATATCAGTTGGTGGCAAAATCACACATGAAGAAACCGGCGAAAGAGATTTTAAAACACAGCCATCCTTAGTAGGATCTAGGAACAAGAGGAATAGAAAGTAAAACAACTTAAACCATTTTCAGTCATCACATTGATGTTGGTAGTGGTTGTATCATTCTCTGAGTCTTGGATATGCAGTAGGGAATGGGAAATTATGCTGATGTAGGGAACTGGAAATTTCAGCAGGAATGAACACAGGTACAGATACGACATCAAGAAAGTAAAAAAGAAAGTATTCTTACATCTGAAATGAAATGAACCCATTATGCACTTTATCTTTAAAAAGCAATTCTTTAGCTCTGTTCATTGAAAAGCCTTAGAGACAAGGGCCAACTCAATAGGAATAATTACCTCCAGTGCCCAGATTCTCAATATCATTTTCCACCAAAAAGGGACCAGGGTTCCTTGGAGAAACGGCTGCTTCCAGGTCAGGGACAGAAAATATTCAAAATGAGGTTGGACCACTTTCAAAAGGTTCCCACTGGCCAATGGGACAATTGGAGTGTCGGTTAGAGTGGTAATTGCAATGGATTTAAATACATAAAATATGTTTAGACCCACTGAACCGTAATGATATTTTAAAATGTTCAATTTTAGAAGATGTCAGGGAATCAACTCATTGAATAAAAACCTGTAAATAAAGGAAAATAAGTTTTTCTCTGCCCTTCCTTCATGAATTATACCTCAGGGTAACCGAACAGTTGATAAGGGTGAGTTTTCTTTAAGGATTCCAGCTTATAAAAGAAGATGAAATGATAGCATGTGGGCATTTTGCAATCCCATCTATGGCTCCTAACATCCTCAAATGAGAGACAACCAGACATTATGCGTCCCTGATGGTGGCACAGAGCTCTGCCCGTAGAATATTCCGGTCGAAAAATGGAACCTAAATCTGATTAGGTTTTTAGATCCTACTGCCAATTAAAGGAAATATAAGAGAGAGAGAGGATCATGTTAAACAACTTCCCAGGGACATAATGGCCAAAATTCAGAGTGCAGTAGACACCTCAGAATAAATGACCTGGCTTCTTCCACAAAAAATCACCAGGTGTGGGCATAGAGGTCCACAGATTAAATGAACTGACACATATGTGCTACCTGTAGTGAGTGCACCTGAGCAGGATTCTGATTTTCAAAAAAAATCTTTAAAATAAAATATCTTTATAAATAAAATAAAATAAAGTGGAAATTTGATTGTATTAAGTGATTATTTTTATTTTTTTTAGGATGATAGCATTGCAGTTATGTTATAAAGAGTTCTTTTTATCTGTTAGAGATACACACTAAAATGCTGTGGATGGATTTTTTGCCTGAAATTTGCTTCCCGGTAATCCTAGAGTGCAGTGGCAGGGCCATAGGCAGGGGTGTGAATGCAACAGAATAGGCCATGAGTTTGTAACTGGTGAAGCTGGGCGGTGGGCACATAGGTGTATTATTCTGTTTGAAAATTTCCACTCAAAATCTGGGGCAAAAAAAGGTAACGAGCACATGTACACTCATATCTACTCACGCTCACACTCACATTCCATACACACTCACACGCACAATGAAAGAAAAGAGGGGGAGGTTTCCTGCCTTGAATAGAGACAAGAGCTCAGAAATAAGACAAACGAGGAGCCCTGTGCTTACCCTAGTGCCTGGCACACAGCAGGTACTCAATAAATACTTTGTCGAAGGAATGAAATACTGGTTGAAAGGTAGAAGACCAGGTATTATGACTGATTTGTGTTCCCCCAAATTCATAAGGTTGAAGACTTAGCCCCAGTACGTCTGTTTGGAACTAGGGCTCTTAAAGAGGTAGTAATGAAGATTAAATAAGATCATTAGGATGTGGCCCTAATCCAATAGGACCGGTGTCCTTTTTAGAAGAGGAAGAGACACTAGGGATGTGCACACAGAGAAAAAGCCACATGAGGACACAGCGAGAAGGTGCCACTTGCAAGCCAAGGAAAAAGTGGCTTCAAGAGAAACCAAACCTGTTGGCACCTTGACCTTGGACTTCCAGCTTCCAGAACGGAGAGAAAACAAATTTCTATTGTTCAAGCCGCCCAGTCTTCGGTATTTTGTTATGATGGCACGAGATGACTAATACACAGGGCTTCTGGTGAGGGGCTGGTGTTCTCCAGGACAGATGCTAACATTGTGTCAGGCCAGGAGCAATTGGGAACAGTGATGGGACACAAGAATATGAGCTGGACATTAATTTACGTGCACTTTTTCTTTTCCCGAATGTTCACCTTCACAACAACCTATAAGGTGGGGACTGGTATTAGCTTCATTTCAGAGTGGAGGAAACAGGCACAGAGAGGTTAGCTAACTGGTCCAGAAACACAGAGCTAGGAAGTGGCAGAGCCAGGATTTAAACCCGGGCGGGCTGGCTCCAGGGCCTGCGTCGCTAGCCACTGTGGATGGACATGGGAATGCCCACCCTGACTACCGGCCTCAGAGGAGTTTTAGGTGACAAGGTGTCCCGTGTGAATGACCAGAAGTCGTGAAAGCCTTTTCCTGTGGCCTGCTACACTACCGTTTTGTGGCAGCATGACAGGTGAGTGAACTCTGGAGTCAGACCTCCTTGGGGGATTCAAAGTGGTGGTCTGGAATCAGAGTACTGGGATTGGAATCCTGACTCTCTGATTCGTTTAGCTGTGTGACCTTGGGCAAGTTACATAACTACTCCGTGCTTCAGCTTTCTCATCTGTGAAATGAGGACCATAACAGTACTTACTTCCTAGGGTTGTCATGAGGATTCAAAAGGACAACGTACACAAAGCACTTGGCCTCGTATTTAACACATAGTAAATTCTCAACCGTTACCAGCTGTGGGATCTCAGGCAGGTCAATTCACCTCGCTGGTTTGCAGCTTTCTTGTGCTTAGAGCATAATAACATCTTTCTCACAAGCGTGGCCAAGAAGATTCAGTGAGATAATGTTAGAAACTCGGTAACTATGCTTACTTCTTCCTTGGAGGCCTAAATGAGCTACAACTATCACTTGGATTCCTCTTGTGGGAATGGGGAAAACTGGCCTTCTGTCTTTTTTATAGGACTTTTTAATTTTCTGATTATAAAAGTAACACATCTGGTATACACACAGAGAAAAACAATGTGGACGTGTTTACACCAAACAGTCAAACCATTTTCCTCTAGGGAGTGGGATGGGGAAATGAGAATTTTCACTTTGAACTTTATCTCACTTATGTATTGCTTAAATTTTTTACAACCACCAAGTATTACTGTAAAAATGAGAATACACACTCACTGTAGATAATTTATCTCCTTTCCTCCCCCCCGTGTATTTCTTATATAAGCAGCATATTTTTTTAAACCCAGTTTGAGATTCTTTGTCTTTTAATAGGGAGTTTAATTACCTTTACTGTCATAACTGATATGTTTGTCTTACTGCTGTCATTTTGTTTTACGCTGTCAATTTCTGATGCTTCCATGTGGTGTCCTGTCTTCTCTGTCTCTTGCAAGAGGCACTATGTTTCCTTTTGTTTTAATTTTCTACTGGGATAGGAAAATAGAAACTTGCTTTTTATCCTACTTGTGGATACTTGGAAGTATTTCATAAACAGGTTTGAAATGATATTCTCTGTAGTGAAACAATTCCAGAAAAATACAGAAACAGTGTAGCCAAGGGTCTGGGTTTGAATTCTGGCTCCACTACTGACAAGCTGGGAGGACCCTGGGCGGGTGACTTAACCTCTCTGGGCCCCAGTGGGGACCACAACTACACCTGCTTCCTACCTGGTGCAAGGCTGGAATGAAGGGACACCTGTAAAATACTTATCCCAGTGCGGTATGGTTACTTGGTTCTTCCTAAAAAAAGACAAGGAAGAGGTGAATGGGGGAGGGATAACCAGGCATGCCTGTGTAGATGTCTTCACTGCCTAGAAGGCTTTTTAAAGATATTTCTGACTTTAAGCATAAGGATCCCCTAATGTCCTCTGTTGTCTAGATAAGGGGTCAACAAACTACAGCCCGAGGGCCAAATCTAGCCCATCCACTTAAGTGCTGTCTATGGCTGTGTTTGCATAACGGTGCCAGAGTTGAGTAGAGACCACATGGCCCACAAAGCCCAAGATACCTCCTAGCTGGCCCTTTAAGAAAAAGTTTGCTGACTTGCACCTTAGAGCAACGAGATGATCATCCTTCTTTCTAAATTTAGGAGAAGATGCCATTTTCTCCCTGTCCCATTATAACCTCTCAAAAGCTAAGTGGCTCTTAGCATATATTAAAAGATTTTTTAAAAGACCATTAGCTTTTGCATTTAATTGTCCACAAGGTGGGGATACTTAATCAAAAACAAAACTAGAAAAAATGGAAAAGACAAAAGATACTGATTACAAAGCAGGGTTCTCCTCAGGCTGGGACACAGGGGAAAGAAGCCATGGAGGGGCCAATCCCAGGGGCTTCTCCACCCCATCTACTCCACTGTTTTAAGGCTGGGACTGGCCACCCGAGGTAGGGTCTCTCACTCCGCTCCTCTGATATGTGCTGCTCCCGGGGTCCCCGAAAACCAGCTTGGCAGCAAATGCCCAACCCTCTGAAGAAACTGAGCAGGTTTTCCCCTGTGCCAAGTTCACGGTCTCTCCAATGGGCTGCTCCCTATGTCTGGTTGCCTGCTGTCCTCCAACCTCAGCATTCCCCATCCTCCTGAGAGAATGGATGGGATAGTTTTAATTTCAAAATTAGGACTTTGCCCATGAAACAGTGAGTCTAATTCTCTCATGCACTCATACGTGGTCTCGAGTATCTCAGTGCACTGGCGGAACTAGAGTCTAGGAGCCCCCGATTCAGGAGGGTGGGTCATGCCAAGAAGTGGGGTGTGTAGTTACTAAACCCTGGTGCCTCCTCAGGGAGCGGTCAGCTCCACTGGGACTGAGCCCCCACAGGCTCGGAGGCACTGGGAGCCTGGGCTTTTGCTCCGCAAGAGAATCTTGGTGGGGAGACAGGTCCAAAGGTCAGGGAACTGGTAAAGAAAAATGAAATGGTGGTGAGACCAAGCATCTAACAGTGTGGTCCAGTGGTGGCTCCCGAAGAACAAAAGGAATTAGGAGAAGGGAGAGATCCGGTGAGCGAGAGACAGCAGGGTAGGTGTCTTGGATGCAATGGACCAAGACAAGGACAACCAAAGAGGTCAGGGGAGAGAATGGAAGAATGAGGGGCAGCCTGAAGGAAAAGTGGACAGTCCTCCAGATCCTGGGCTCTGCATGGTGGCTTTGCAGGGTCATGGGCTTCACCCACGATCACACGCGCATGATCACCCCACTGTTGCCAGTGATGGAGTGACTTCACCTACTAGTTCCACAGCTGAGAATGTCATTTCTAAAAAAGCTCACTCCACTGGGGAAAATGGCCATGAGGTTGTGTGGACCTCATTGTGGGAACCTGGAGGGCAGAAAATAGTCCGTTTATGGCATGATCCTAATCAGGCGTCTGGAAGGATGGAAGAGCACCACTTGATCCCATGAAGTAGAGTGATATTTATCTGATTGGTCCGAATGAAGAAATGGTTAAAATCGGGTTAAAATAATGCTCATGGCCAACACTTATTGATCGCTGCCTCTCTGCCAGACACGGCTCCAAGGGCAGCGTGTGCTCACAACGACCCCGTGAGGAGGTTGCCATTGTTAATTGCACTTTACAGATGGGGCAACTGAGGCATGAAGGGGCCAAGTCATTTGCCCAGGGTGACACAGATGGTAAATTTCAGGGTGAAGGCAAAGGGCAGTCTGGTGGGAGGCAGGCTCTGGAGGCCATTAGGGAGAGACTAACCTAATTAAAAGGTCTTTCCTTCATTCATCCATTCAATAATTCATCAACCAGTATTGGCTGAGCATCTAAGAGTCTAACAATTTGCCAGTTGTGTGGATGTGAGGCCAAGGAAGATCTCTTAACCTCACGGAGCTTACAACCCAGCGGCAGCACAGCAAACCATCTTGAGTACTTTATGCCAGGAACTGCCCTTTACAATGTACCTGTTCTTGTTCCCTCCCTTCTGTTTTCAGCTGGAAAATACAGAGGCTCTGAGGGAAAAGGTGACTTGCCAGGATTCCATGGACTTGAAAGGCCACCTTAACCTCAGACACTCTGCCACGTGCACTGAGTGGTCAGGGTCTCTCCTCTCCCCTCCCCTCCCGTCGGCTCTGGGGCAGTGAGTGCGCGGCCTAACGCTCCCCTCTTCTTCTCCTGTCCTTCCCACCTGCTGGCCAGGGTGCTCAGATCTGGGTTTGGGGACTGGGTATGGGGAGAGGTCAGTTAGGTCTCCACTTCTGTCCATCATGTGAAACGAGAGGAAGCAGCTTCCTGGCTCCCCAAAGTAGAAAACTGCAGCCACTGCCTCCGCATCCGCCGTCACTGCCTCCAAAGGGCTGCCGGGCTGCTCACTTTGCGTCCATTATTCACAAATTTTACTGAGGGCCTGTTCTGGGGCAGGCCCTGGGCTTGGGATGCAGGTGTGGCATGCTTCCTGCCCTCAGGAAGCTTCATCTGTGTTTTAAATGCCTGCAGTTTGGTGGAACAGATGAATGGTCTCTGAGCCTGAGACAAAACCTACTCTGTGTGGCCAGGCAGGACTGAGGGGGCACCATAATAACCCTGCGCTTGCTTCGAGCTTTGTCTCTTCTGGCCGGTTTGCCTTCAGCCTCCTGAAGACCGGCCGCAAGGACACGGAGGCAGCCTTACTAGGAGCATAAAGGCCAAGGCGGGGAGATGTCCCAGGGAACTGGGGGAAATAAGCACGTGCAGAAGAGAGTGCCAGGCAGCCTGCGAGCCTTCAAACTGCTGCCAATGCTTTGGGCCCCGGAGCTCCCCGGGACAGGAGCTGGAAGCAGGGCTCCTAACAGCTGTGATACTGAGAGAGTTCTCAGTTGAAAGGAGAGGGGGCTTTGATGCCTGACCACCTAAAACCAGCGTTTCTCCAGGTGAATCTCTGGTGACAATTCCAATTTCTGTGCGAAGTCGGCCTATAGAGCCTCTGCCGTCCCAGTGTGAGGGTGAGAGGGTGGCCTGCGTCCTGGGAGAAGAGGAAGGATGGTGCAGACTTGTGCCGCTTGGCCCCCTCCGCATCCGCTCCGGCCGACAGCCCCGGCCCCCAGCCCTGGCCCCCAGCCCCGGCAGGCACGTACCTTCACACCGCAGCACGGCGCTGTTCCAGACCACGCTGCCCTCCTTCAGGATGCAGGTGATGGTTTCCGAGCCCTGAGTCCCGAGGAAGCCTTCATCACAGAGGAAGGAGATGGAGCTTCCCAGCTGGAGGCTGTCACCAAACCGTTTGCCATTCACTGGAACGCCGGGATCTGGGCACTCATTGTGTCGGAAGGCTGTGTGGATGGAGGCCAAGGACGGGATTAGGCAGAGCTGGCGTGCAGATGGACCCCCTCCCCCCCTGAGAAAATAAGCTTCATTATGATAGGCAATCCTAGACCCCATCACTTCCACAAGAACCCGCCCTACTGGAGTCAGAGCCAGATGCCCCAGAACCAGTGAGCCACAGTGGGCAGAAAGCAGGTGATTGTTAAACTTGATCGCCTACCTTCCTGAGCACCTGATCCAATTTCATCCTAATGAACATATCGAGCTCAGGCAGCGAACTAAGTATTTCTCATGTCAGCTCATTTACATCATATAATGATTCCATGAGGTAGACATAATTACCCCAGGTTACAAATGAGGAAATTGAGGCTCAACATGGCTTAGGAGCAGAGCTACTTCCTGCTGTCACATCCATTCCACACTTCCCTAACTTCAGACAGTTATGGGATCGTTTATGTTGCAGATGAGCTGGACTCCAAGTCCTGTGACACTAACAGACACTAAGCATCATAAAGTAGGTGCCCTGGACTCAACCCTGTCTGAAGCCATTTCCTTCATTTCCTTGGGTATTGTCAGGCTGCCTCTCGCTCTGTCCAGGCAACTGATAATGCAGCGGGAAGGGGGAAGAGGACAGAGAGCACTTGAGGGTTTAATTGAGCTTTGCCTCTTGTTAGTTACATGGTTCTGGGCAATTTATGTAATCTTGCTGAGCCTCTGTTTCCTGACCTATAAAATGGAGACTGTACTTCCCCGGCAGGGTCATTTTGGGATAGAAATAAAAGGAAAGTTGGTATGAATTTGAAAGTGGAGAATGTTTGGGAGGGCGCCTGACAGATGGTAAGTACTCCCTGAGTATGAGTCCACTGCCTTCTTCCCATTCCCACCCCGTCTCCACGGAGCACGTTCCCAGCCCGCCTCCATCAGGGTGCCACAGTTCTGGAGCTCAAGTCTCTGAGCCACACCCTATCTGCGTCCCTGCTGTTGTGAGGATGGTGCTTTCCAGGAGACCAGGCTCCCTGGCTCTGCAGACGGGTGCCACTTTAAATTAAGAACTCAATTTGCAAGCCTCTGAAATTCACTAGTGATTTTTTTTTTTAAGATTTTATTTATTTATTTATGTATTTTTAAAGATTTATTTATTTATTTATTTGATAGAGAGAGACACAGAGAGAGAGGGAACACAAGCAGGGGGAGTGTGAGAGGGAGAAGCAGGCTTCCTGCGGAGCAGGGAGCCCGATGAGGGGCTCGATCCAGGACCCTGGGATCACGACCCGAGCCGAAGGCAGACGCTTAACGACTGAGCCACCCAGGTGCCCCTTAAAGATTTTATTTATTTGACAGAGAGAGACAGTGAGAGAGGGAACAGAAGCAGGGGGAGTGGGAGAGGGAGAAGCAGGCTTCCTGCTGAGCAGGGAGCCCGACGTGGGGCTGGATCCCAGGACCCTGGGATCATGACCTGAGCTGAAGGCAGATGCTTAACAACTGAGCCACCCAGGCGCCCCTCACTAGTGATTTAAACACTTGCACAACCAGAAACAGAAGGGCCCCAGAGGCTGCTGGATCTTGCTGGAGGCAGGAGACCTGCAAACCTGGGGATCCTTCCTACTGAAGGCGAGCCACGGGAGCATCTGACACGGAGATGATTGTGATGATCCCTCGGCAGATGCCCCAACACCCTTCCCACTGAAATGCAAAGCCCAGGTCAGCCCAGACTTTAGGCTCGCCACCTTCCTTCATGAGGAATGATGACTATGAGGTTGCCCTGACATTTAGAAAGATGTCCTGGGAAGAAGAGTGGTGCCTGGGGCTCAGAAGTTCAGACATGTCTCTTAAAAATCTGATCAGTTACACACATGCATGCATACATGCAGGAGTATGAAGCTACTTCCAATGTCAGGGCGCAAAAGCTCTAAGTCAAGAGTCTTTTCAACCTCAGGTTCCTGGCATGTGGAAGGGGTAGATAAAGCTTAGCTACTGACGTTTCTGCTGAAGCAGCCGGCGGTGGTGGCCACAGAGGTGCTCACATGGCAGGTGCTCGGGGGACAGCTGCTGCCATCATCGTTGTTCCAAATGCCCCACGTGGAGGAAAGATTAGCTTTACTCTAAGGAGTGCTAGGGGTGAAAATGGGATCACTGATCCTTGTTCCAGGGACACCAGCTTCAAGTCAGCATGAGGGGAAGGCACCCAGTGCTCTTTGGCTATGGAGAAGCTGCTTGGGAAGTGAGTTCCCCACGCTGGGCAGATTTAGGCTCAGCCTAGATGATCATCAGCCGCATGTGACTGAGGAGCTTTATGTCCCAGTTCCCAGACACTTGTCTGTGGACTACTATTTCACCAGCTACATCAGAATTGCCTCCGAAGCCTGTAAAAATGTAGATTACAGGGCCTCATCCCTTTAGGGATTCTGATTTAGCAACGGGGCCCAAATTTAAAACAATTATGTCTACTTATCCCCCCACTATCTCTCTAAATGCACAGAGAAATATTTGACGTCTGCAATAGCGTTCAGCAAAGGCCGGCAAGAATCATTTCTGGGTGAGGGGGATTCTGGGGTAGTAATTAGTACTTCTTTGACCTGCCCTGTTTGTTGAGTATGTAATGTGTTGAATGTGTATCACTTTTATGGTGATGGAGAAGCCTTGAAGAGGAATGCTAGGTAACAGCTCGATCCTCCGATCCTCGTTTAGGCCAGGTCCCTGCAGTTTGCCTCCCCTTTCCCCTCCCCACCAAGGACTCAGCACTTGCTGCTTTTTGGAAAGTGGGCACTTCCTAGGATTTGGTCTTGCTAGGAGACTCAGTAGCCATTTTGTCCCAGGCTCCCCACTGATGTTCATACCTACATTGAACCTGCAGAGTTCCCAGCCCTCACTATCCTGGAAGGTGGGCTCCCTGGGATACCTCTCACCCCTCTTTCTGTTCCCACCAGTGGGAAAAAAGGGCATTAGTCACTCATGGACATTTCCATCCAATACACATTTACTGATCCTTAGCAGGTGCAGACTCTGTGCTGGGCAGAAGGGGTAAGAAGATAAGTGTACATTCCCCCACCTTTCCAGAGCTCATGATCTCATGGTAAAGCAAGGATAGGGGTAGATCAGCTAGAAGATAGAGTGTAGTGCTAGACTGGGAAGACTAGGGGAGATGGAGCTGGGTTCTGCTTCTGCCTGACTGTGGATGGTGGGGACAGGTACGTCCTGGAAGAGGCGTGCCCTGAGACTGATGGTTTCTAGCAAGTTCGCTGCCCTGAAGAAGGTGCTGAAGGGAATGCTGGGAGAGGGCTTGAGCCTGGGTGGTTCCTTGGAATCTGAGGTCCCCAACAGCCCCATCTCAATTAGACTCCAGGGACAGGTGGGACAAGGAAGCAAGACCTCTATGCCAAGGGAGAGGGGTGGGGGCTGGGAGGAGATCTGTTCTGTCAAAAAGTACCAGACTATGTGAGTGTTTGCATGCATGGGGTGGGTGGGAACTGGGGACTTGCATTTCACAAGCAGCCCCTGGAAGTGGATCTGGTGAATGGTTCAGGCAAGCCCAACTTCAGCCCAAATTTGACTATTTGCCATTGGCTAAGTTCACTGGGTCTACAGCTTATTATGACCCGAGAAGCACTCCTTGCTACCTTTGGCAGTTTTCTATTTCTGGTCTCCAAGCTCTGGCCTCTCTCCCCTTCCTCACGATAGCCCCGGGAGACACAGAAATGCAAAGAATTTCCACTTAGCTTCAGGCTCCTTCTAGAGAAGGGGCCCAGGGTTGAAACTGGAGGTGACAGCTTTTGGACTGTGGCCCTGAGAGGGGCGATGAGGAAGTGCCCCAGTAACAACGCTAACAAGCCTCAGATCCAAGCAGAAATCTGCTCCAGACCTTTGCTTCCGATTTGACCGCAGGGGTGGGAACTGGGCAAAGTGAAGTGTGAGCCCCATGGGGAATACCTGAAGTCAACAGTAAGCAGGTGTGCAAGGACCAGGGAGAGCCCCTTGAGAGGGATGGGCAACAATGAGAGGAAGACACAGGCTTGCTCTCCCGGGGGCCCTCCCTGGTGCTCAACTGGGCCTTCTAGGAGGGGGAGGGTGGGATGAACAAATGAAGTCCTGGGCTCCTCTGATGTTACATACCGCACTTAGAGGAAAGAAATGCTCAAAAGAGAGTGACTACACTGAAAAGAGCACCCTGGCCAGCAGCCAGCACTTTCGGCTTTTCCAGTCATGCTGGAGCCCCATGCCGGGGCCCCCCATGGCCCACCCATATTGATGCTCCTCCACGGGGGCACCCTCCACCATGCTCAGAGGCCAGTACTCCGAGGGTTGGTCTGCTGGAGACGGAGTGGGGACTCACTGGTAAAGGTGATGTTGAAGCCCCTCTTCCCTGTGGAGTGGTCAGTCTGGAACTCGAGACGGGCCACGTGGCCACTGCTTGTGATGGAGGAGGGGAGCTGGTTTCCTGAGAAGGTGCCCAGAACCGGGGCCTCAGCCGTGGCCCCGTCCTTGACAACCAGGAAGTCAAACTGAGGCTCCACGTCGATGTCGTTGAAAGCTAGGTGGATGCGGCTCTCGGGCCGGGCCAGGATGAGCCAGACACAGTGCAGGTGGTTGCCGTAGTCCTCTGGGTAGTTGGGTGACAGGACGACCCCGGAGGGGCTGGTGAAGTTGAAGAAGCAGGAAACTGCAAGAGAAGAGCCGTGGAGGTCAGTGTGCGTCCCAGCATTCTGCCTGGGCTACCAGGGGTTGGCGCGGGGAGCATTTCCTTGGCCTAAAGAGCAATTGAAAGAAATGTAACACCAGGGTTGGGCTGGACTGGCTGGGCTCTGAGCTCTAGGAGGGAGATGTGCTGGGTTCCATGCTGGGCATGGTGCTGGGAAGGGCCCCTCTGGCCAACCGCAGACATGGCGGGTGGAATTGGTCCTCTTAGCTGCTGGTGATTCCCTGGGTGGTAACCAGGGTCAGGGCATGCCAAGTCCATTCCTACTCTTTAACCATTATGATAGGCGTGCCCTGGGGATTTGGGCAACCTCAAAGCTACAAAGCTACATAATTACGATAAGGAGGTGCTGAGTAAACACTGTCTTTCAGAGACCAAAGCTTTGGAAGAACCATGGGGGAGGGGTGATGGTGGCCTCATCTCCATGCCCTGCCCACTTCCTGTTCTCTCTCCTACTTTATCCTAAGGACTCACTCTTCTGGAATTCCTTATTTTAAACTCTTTTCATGCCAGTGACTAACAGACCCTGGAACAAGGCTGAGGTGAGGGAAGTGCTATAAGTGGAAAAACAAACAAGCAAGCAAACACTAAACCAAAATTAAGATGGAAAATAATAGAATGAAAAAAATTGCAACAAATATGCCAAAGGGTGAATATAAATATTAAATTAGAGCTTTTACAATTGCATAAGAACATCACCAGGATAAGCAAAGAGTATGCTCACAGGATTCGTAGGAGAGAAAATAGAATTAATATGAAAACAGTCTATTTCACTAGTAAAAAAAAATAAAGAAAAAAAATACGCAGCCCAATATTGTTGAGGCTTCATGGAAATTCATACGTATTTATTGCCAGCTGCAGAGTAAAGTTGATATAATCCTTTTGGAAGGGAGGATATGAATTCTTATCAACAACCACAAAACTATTCAAATATTCAGACTCAGTAGTCTCTAGGAATTAATTCAGAAGAAAAAGAGCTGCATGGACAAAGATGTTTATAGTGACATAATTTTATTAGAGAAAAAAAATGTGAACAACCTATATGCCAGCCTAATAATACAAGGTAAATTATAGCCTTTAATGTGATGCTGTTTGAACAAAATCATTAAAGTGATAAATACGACCCTGCAGAAAGAAGAACATTAAGCATCATTTTAAGTAAAACAGTAGATCATAAAATTATATGTATACTTCCGATTATAGCTATTACATATTTACATGTGGATAGAGACTGGACATGAGCCCCCGAATAAAAATTGTTTTCGAGTAATAGGTTTTGGGGTAATAGTTTTTCAAAATGAAAACAATATTTAATCTTTCTGACTGCAAAAATGATATAGGCTCATACTAAACACTTTTAAATGTAAAAGTATAAAGAGGGTAAAACTAATATGGGCAAATATTTAAATACCTTTATAACATTTATATTGATGTTTGGTGTTAATAATATTGAAACTTAAGTTAGCATATTTGGCTTATTAATTATGATGAAGCTAAGGTGAAAAATAATAATGAAATGATGCTTGCAAAAGAAACACACACACAAAACAAAGGAATTGGTGACTCCTTATGTTGAGCTTCTCCTTCCTTTCCCTGACTCCATTCATCCTCCCCTTTTCTACATTAGGTATCCCTTTTCCAACCTGCTACTCAAAGCCTTCCCATCCAGTTCTGCAAAGCGAACCTCGTCCCTAAGACATATTCAGTCTTATCCCTGTAGTCTCTGTGTTTTAGGGGTATAGAAAGAGTCTGAGCCAAGGGGAGAGATGGATATGAAAAAGCGTTTAGGCAACACAATATAGAGTTAATAGTGATTATTATGATATATTAATGGTGGTTACTAAGTGCAGGCACTGTTCTGAGCACTGTCATCAATTACTCAATTTAGCTGTCACAATAACACTACTTGGTAGGTAGCTCATTTTAAAGATGAAGACACTGAGGCACGCAGAGATTAAGTAATTTGCCAGGGTTGCTTGGTCAGTAAATGGTAACAGCAAGTTCAAATCCATCTGACTTCAGGGGCCAAGCTCTTAGCCACCCCTGAACATCCTATTATGAGAACAGTACTGCCCACTGGGCCTAAAAGTGGAGTCCACAGGGTGTTCTTAGAATTTGCTGAATATCGACCTGTCAACTCCTAACCACTACATTAGCACTGAAGTGGGGGGCTCTAGGCTGGTCATGGGTGCCCCCACACAGCCATGCTGTCTCCAGCTGCAATTGTAATGCAAATTATGAGGAATCCTAACCCAACAGAGCCAACGACCTTGAAGACAAGGGGCAAAATCACAAGGCCTGCCTACCAGTAGAACCGTACCAAGGCAGACCGAAGGCAAGAAGTGCTATGATTTCAGAGGGAAGACCATCAGAAGAACTGTAAACATGTGCACAAGTGGCTTTGCTGCAGAGGAGAATTTAATTAACATCACCTGGGTCCCCACCCCCACTGCATCACTCTATCACATTATTCTTTTTTCTTTATACCTTTGTAGTGGGTTGCCATCTTGCAAAGCTCCAGGGGCACCATTTTGAGTAACTGTATATGGTAGTTTTACTTATCACTCTCTAAAATTATCTTGTTCACTTGTTTGTTTATGGTCTGTCCCTCCCTCACCCCAACACATACACATATGTTCCATGAGAGTAGAAATCTTGTCTGTTTGATTCCTCTCGGTCCCTAATGGCTCCCAGATGCCTAGTGCATTCACTGTAGGTGCTCAATCAGCAAATCAATATTTGCTGAATGAATCAATGAATACAGTTGACCCCTGAGCAACACAGGTTTGAACCACACACATCTACTTACACATGGATTTTTTTTTATAAATACAGAACAGTACTGTAAATGCATTTTCTCTTTATGATTTTCTTTTTTTTTTATTTATTATTTATTTATTTATTTATTTATTTTTTTAAAGATTTTATTTATTTATTTGACAGAGAGAATGAGAGACAGAGAGCATGAGAGGGAGGAAGGTCAGAGGGAGAAGCAGACTCCCCGCCGAGCAGGGAGCCCGACGCGGGACTCGATCCCGGGACTCCAGGATCATGACCTGAGCCGAAGGCAGTCGCTTAACCAACTGAGCCACCCAGGTGCCCTCTTTTTTTTTTTTAAAGATTTTATTTATTTGACAGAGAGAGACACAGCGAGAGAGGGAACACAAGCAGGGGGAGTGGGAGAGGGAGAAGCAGGCTTCCCGCTGAGCAGGGAGCCCAATGCGGGGCTCGATCCCAGGACCCTGGGATCATGACCTGAGCCGAAGGCAGACGCCTAACGACTGAGCCACCCAGGCGCCCCTCTTTATGATTTTCTTAATAATATTTTCTTTTCTCTAGCTTACTTTATTGTAAGAATATATAATACTCGTAACATACAAAATATGTGTTAATCAACTGTTTATGTTATCGGTAAGGTTTTCGGTCAGCAGTAGGTTATTAGTAGTTCAGTTTGGGGGGAGTCAAAAGTTATATATGGATTTTTTGACTGAACAGGGTTGGGTGGGGAGAGGTTGGCACTCTACTCCCGTGTTGTTCAAGGGTTAACTGGATTTAATGGTTGATACCATCTGAAAAGATGGGGACATGAATACATGTGCCTCACCTTCCCATCCCGTTCTAACCCCCAAGCAACAGAATTGACCAAAGTCTGAAAAACAGGTGGGTACCCGAGTCAGCTCTGGAAACTAGGAAAAAATACCGGGCCATGACCCTCAATGCATTTCTCTTAGACACAGTACAGATCTGTTCCTAAATAATTTAGAGTAGAAAAGAGAATGACTCAGCCAAGTTGCTAAACAGCAAAGACAACAGAAACTGCTCCCAGTGTCAAAGACCTCGAAAAATATATTAGTCACATAAAATTCATTAAAAAAAAAAACACTCAAAGATGTTTTCTACCCAACCAAGAGATAAATCAAAATGAAGAACTCAAGTGTGGGAAAGTTTTGATCAATAAAAAAAAAAGATTAGGAACAAGCAAATAAACGGTATAGTAAAGAATCTAAATAATTGCTATAAACATAGTTATAAAACAGAATGCAAGCATAACAAATATTCCTTCGAAGAGAAGATAAAAGATATCACTCCTGCCCAAACCCCAGGGTAAAACTCTGCAGATGACACTGATAGAAAGCATAAAGTTGGAGCAAGGAGATATGCTAATTTCCTCATCTTGCAAGAAACTCTCTTATACAGTTTCTGTGGTTAATTAGAGAAATATAGGTTAGACCATGTTTTTAAAGATGTTAAGAGTAATTAGTAATAGACTATAAAGTAGCTTATCTTCAAAATTATCAAAGGGGGAAGAAGGAAAGCAGTCAATTTAGCAAAAAACGGAATTCAAAGGACAAAACAAGGAAGCATAAAGAGGGGAAATGTAAAGTAAATGCTAAAAAAAAGAAAGAGACAAAACATTATTTATGACAATATACGTGTACAGGTTAACCTAGCCCAGTAAAATATAATTCTCATTTTGGAACAAGACACACGACTTATACAAAGTGTCTCAGAGTAGTTAAAAACAAGGGAAGGGGCCAACAGAGCTCAGACTTCACATTAGAAGAGTATTAAAGTTTACCAGTGCTAGGCTCCAGAGATTCCTATGTGTTTGGTGGAGTCGTCCAGAGCATCCACAGGTCCTAAAAGCTCCCCCAGGTGATCCTAAATGTGCAACCAAGGTTTCAGAAGGACCAGTGGAGGCAAATGCCAACCACCCAAAAAGGGGGTTTTAATATTAAGATCAGACCCTTGGATGTTATAACGTCACACCAGACTCTTGGGCGATCCTTGTTTTTGGTCAAGAGTCTTGAACAGCTACCAAAAGACATTTCTTCTTGCACCTGGAAGGACATGAAGCTCATAAACTGACACTCATAGAAAAGAGCGTGGCCCTACAAAGCTCAGTCTAACACCCTAAAAGATAACTCAGACTCGTTGCCATGAGAGCAGGAAAACGGCATATGCATTGTGCTACAAAGGTCTAATCTTTCTCGCTCTGGAAAATTATGTTTGCATGCTACTTTGGAATGTTTCTGTTAGAGAGCACAGTTTGCTTCTCAGTGGCCAAAATGAGGAAAACATCAAGTGCTGTGATTGGATCTCATCATTATCAATCACCCAGGTTAAAAGAGGGAGATAAGATGCCGACCCCCTTTGGAAGTAGTTATGCTTATGGATCTCAACCTTGGGTAAACCTTTAAATCAGAGGGCTCTGCCATCGCTCAGACTTTTGAAAACTGATAAAGGTGGAAAACTCATTAGCAGGTGTATGCATAATTACTGTGTGTAATATCAGATCATTATTTGATATGACCTTGAGTAGAAAACACAAGGGGCTTGTTGAAAAACCCCCTTTTACTATCTTCTCTTTTGGTATTGTTATTGCTGGCTTCACTGCTTTCAAAATGATAATTCAATTATGGGGGGGGGGGTTGTTGACAAAGCAAAACAAAATCCAAAGATGATACTTAAACAATGGATGATGCACAGATTCCAAAATGAAGATATGACAGTTATGATACTTTATAGCCCAAAGCACTGACACCGATCAAATAAACTATTTTTAAAGAGTATAAGAGATGGAGAAAAATATACTAATCTGAAATCAAAAATAAGTAAAGATAAAGCAGATCTGTAAAATACTATGAGTGTGTATGTGTTATATGAAACTGTGTGGCCTTCAAACAAGGACAATCATCCTCTTTACAAGCACCCATGGAATATCACAGAAATGGGCTTTATCTTATGCTACAAGGAAATCTCCATAAAGCTCTCCACAAAGCAAAAACTATGGGGCCATATTCTCTGTTCACAGTGCAAATGAACTAGAAACCCATACTAAAAGAATACAGGAGAATCCCTAAATCACTTGAAAATTCACAGAACCCTTTCTTAAATAAGTTCTTGAGTTCAAAAAGGAAATGAAATCTGTCAATACAGACTAGTTATAAGAATGATGATGGTATCAGGTCAAAGCTGTATTTCACAGGAAATTCATAGCCTTATTCATTATTAAATTGTAGAAAAATAAGTTAAATGAATGTTTAAACTCAGAAGTTATGGAGAGAATAACTGAACAAGATCAAAGAGAGAACGGAGAATAAACTTAGAAAAGATAAAAATAGAAAAAAAATAACAGAAAAGCCCCATAAATAAGAAACTTCTCACTGGTCTACTCAAGAAATAGAGAGAAGGTACATATACATATAGGATAGTAAAACTAAGAAGACAAGTCAATTATAAAAGAATAGTGGGCGCCTGGGTGGCTCAGTTGGTTAAGCGACTGCCTTCGGCTCAGGTCATGATCCTGGAGTCCCGGGATCGAGTCCCGCATCGGGCTCCCTGCTCAGCGGGGAGTCTGCTTCTCCCTCTGACCCTCCCCCCTCTCATGTGCTCTCTCTCTCTCATTCTCTCTCTCAAATAAATAAATAAAATCTTTGAAAAAAAAAGAATAGTATGTTTAACATACTAATAAATTTGAAATCTTGACAAAACAGAATTTCCTAGGAAATTCTGAATTACCAAACTTGTGTGAAGAGAAAAACACAAGAAAACTGGAATGTACTTAAGGAGTAGGTGGTTTTGTGGCTAGAGCTTTAAAACTTTAAACACACCATAATAGCCATGCTATTTAAATTAATTTTGATACAACTACTCCCATAAAACAGTATATATGATACACATATTCATACCCACCTACTCACACACCAACATACCCACAGTGTAAAAAGAAATCCCATATTCAAAGCGTTAGCAAATCAAATTCAGCCCTACAACAATGAACAAACACAGCCTATATAATGAAAACAACAAAACTTTACTGATAGGCAGAAAAGAAAATTTCAAAATGAGAGATGCACTATTTTTCTGGGTGATGAGTTCATATTATTAAAATGACAATTATCCTCAAATCGTTGTATACATTGAACATAACTCCAGGCATAGCACACACCAATTTTTTTCTTTCTGAAACTTAAAACAATTTTACGATCCATCTGTTGTAATAAACAGGTGAAAAGAGCCAATGTCTCCTTAAAGAGATAAGGTGCCAGTCAGCAGTCCCTTACAACAACCCTCTGAGGTGGATGCTATTATCCACACTTTACAGATGCAGAAGCTGAGTCCAGGTGTTCAGGTAACCTGCCTCCAGTCACACTGCACGGGGGTGATGGGCTGGGATATGAACCCAGTCAAGCTGGTTCCAGAGCCCAAGCTCTCAGCCATGACACCTGCTTTCTCCCAGTGTAAGGAGGCCTTGCCCACTCAGATATTAAAACATATACTCAAGCTGCAATAGTAAAATCTGTATTGTATTAGCTTCAAATGAGAGAGAAATGGAGCCAAAAAAGAAAAGTTTAGAAACAGATACAGACATCTAAAAATTTAGTATATGACGAGGGGGGCTTTTCACATTGGCAGGGCAAAGGTGGATGGATCAATAAAGGATGCTGGGACAAATGGCTAACCAGCTGTGGAAAAATTAGATTCATACCTCACTCAATGTACCACAGAACTACTAGAAAAAAAAATATAAAGAATATAAGGAATATTCGTATAATCTCAGAGGTGGAGATGGACTTTCTCAGCATTACACCAAAGTTGGAAAGCATGTGGGAAATGATTTTTACCTACAGACATGAGAAACTTTCGGATTTTAAAAAAATCACCATAAACAAAACCTCAATACTGAGGAGCAAATGGAGAGGAAATATTTGCAGGTTATTCCAGTTAAATATTTACTATGTTTACCATATACAGAACGACAATTCAATAAAAAAGATAAACACTCAAAATAGGAATATAGGCCAAGGAAATTAAGACGTCACTAACAGAAGAGTAAAGCTGGTCAACAGAGATGCGGGAAATGTACAGTATTATTGGAAAACAGAAACGTCAAAAGACAGAGCTCTCAAGTTGGCAAAGGAAAAACAGACAGCATGGAACTTTGCAAGAGAACGGAGAGAAGCTGGAAGGGCAGATGGAGGCTAAGCAGCTGAGGGAGGAGGAAAAAACAGGAGAGTGGTTGCTAGAAGGAAGGACTATCTGTTCTGAAATACAGCGGAGCATCTGAGGAGGGCAGAATGCCACCCTTCGGGTTTTAGTGACAGGAGGTCATCGGCGGCTTTGGTGAGAGCAGTCTCCGGGTGTGGGGGATACAGAGGTCAGAATGGGCAGGTGACAAGGGAGCGGTAGCTGAGGAAAGGATGCAGCAGGGAGGACATCCTGTCAAGGAAGTCTGGGTGTAAAAAGGAGCATTAGAGAACAGGCAGGGTGATGGGGGGTGTGAAGAAAGAGCTTTCCTTCTAAGTTTTAGAGACCTGGGGTAAATTTAAATGGTGATGGGCAGGACTTGGCGATGGGGAGAGGCTAGAGACACAGAACAGGGAGGATGGACTGCACATAAGGCATAAGGTTCCTGAGAAGGTGGGAGGTGAGGGAGACTCTATAGCAAGAACAGTCCATTAATCACTGGTCGTGAAAGTGATGTGGTGGGTATTGAGGTGGATGCTAAGAGAAAAAAAGAGAAAAAAGGAGAAAAGGAAGAGAATGGAAATTTTCTGAGTGCACTGTAAGTAGTGAAGGTAAGGACTGTTTGTAAATTGTACACTTCAATTAGTGCAAGCGCGTGTGTACCTCATTGCATTTCTTACTGTGAGTTCGATGGTGTACGTAGGTCCCTGATTTAAAGCCTAAAAGGGATGTATAATCTACAGGGGGACTGCTTTTTGATGGGAGAGAGGAGTGAACATCTCCATTATAAAGCAGAGAAGGATGGGAAGGAGTATAATCTGCAGGCTGGGTGTCTTTGGTATTTGCAAGTTGATGACTGTTGCCAGGCCTGCTGGGTGGGAGGCAAGGTCACTCTCCAGTGCCAGGTGGGGGCAGAGGCTGCTCATGGGTTTGAGGGGAGCGGCGAGTGGACAGCTTCCACGGAGAAGAGAATAACAGGCTGACCTGAGAAGCACAGATGGATTGTTCAGCACCGCAGCAGGCTCTACCGAGCTGCGCCAATTTGCCTGGTTGGGCGATTTTCTCCAGCAGTGCTCACTCAAGCAGGAGAGGCCCAATCAGGTCGTTCTTGCTTCATTGTGGGTCTCTGGACCAGTAAACTGAGGCAGCTCTTCAGGCTTCACAAACCCACCCTTGAATGTCTTTGGCCTCCTGCTCAGAAGCTCAGCATATGTTCGGGTTATCTTAATATCATCTCTGGTGCTGGAGTCTGGCGAAAGTTCTCATCGAACTTCACTGGGGCTGTGCAAGTGGTGAGAGGTTCTCAAAGTCACATGCAGGAGGGGTAAAACTGCTCCCCCCCGGCAGGGCTCACCCTTATCCTAAAGGAGATTAGGTTAAGGTGGGGTTCTCTTGAGAATACTGAGGATGTCTTACAGAAACTCCCACATTCCAAAGGGAGCTTTGGGATCAATGGGCAACGCTGGCCACGTGTTTCCCGAGCACACGGTATGTCCTCTTACATTCATACTGGATGTAATTCAATCCACAGGCCATGAATTGTGCTCATGGCTTTGTGTTCCTTTTTTCTTTTCTTTTCTTTTCCTTTTTTTTCCATTTGGTCCAATCCCCACCTCCCAGGCCAGCAAGACTGGGGCGCTGGTGTCCTGAGTTAGATGAGCAGGGCCTTCAACTGAGCTGATCTTCCCCTAATTCCTGAACCATGTCCATTCTGTCCTCCATCACACCCACTCACTTTTCCCACCTCTGGCTCTGGCGTCCCTTTGCAGTCATCTGCAAGCTTTCCTTCTCTACCTGACATTCACATTGTGGAACATGAAGGGATCAATTTCAGGGTCGTCTTCTGCTAACTCACATCCTCTCTCGGGCACCCCACCCCACACATGACTCCTCAATGTATGCCCCCTGGGCAGACCACTCTTCAGAGCCCCAGACCTGTATATCCTGGTCTTGCAACATCTCCACCTCGCCCAAGGATCACCGGAGCACCTGCTGTGTGCCAAACACTGCTCCGGGTATGAGGGATATAGGTTGGCAACCAAAGAGGAGCAAGCCCTCAGCTCTCGTGAGGTCGATATTGTAATAGAACCTAAGCCTAGGTGAAGGGAAAAAGTGAACATAGTGGGGGTGGCTTACTTACAATGAGGAGGTCAGAGATGGCCTGTGTGAACAAGGAGCCAGCCATCACAAGGGAAGACCGCCACAGACGAGGGGATGAGCTTGGTGCAGGTGAGGGACAGAAAGGGGAGCACTGTGGCAGAGGCAAGGTGAACCCCAGAGCAACTAGGAACGGGAGATGATATGAAGAGGATGGCAAAGGGCTTTCAGACCATGAGAAGGAGTTTGGATTTTGTCACAGCGGATTAAACTAAATATGTCCAATATTGAACTCCGAAGTCTTCTTTCCTAAACCTGGTTCTCCTGGATACTAAGGGTCTGGAATGTTCCCTGGTGTCAGCAAATGTTTCAGCCCTGTCATCACTCAGTGATGGGCTTTTCTCTTCTCACTACCCAGCCACTCCTGCTTTATGCCACTGCCTCCCAAGTAAATTCCAGCAGCCCGGGCCCTCCTGCACACGGCAGACCGGGGAGGGAACTATGTGATGTACATCTCTACTGGGGATCCCACCGGCATCTCAAATGCATGTCCAAAATTGAACTCTTTATCTGTTTTCCTAAGCCTCCCTCATTCCTTATCTCCATGAATGACAACGCCCAGTTACCTAAGCAAAATACATCAACTCCTTCTCCCTCACTCCCATATCCAATCAGTAACTAACTTCGGTTGATTCTATCTCTTCAATATCTCCTGTACTTGTCACATCCCCATCGCTCCCCTGTTAAGTAAGGCCCTCTTCCTGCTGCAGTAGTCTACCTGGTTTCCTGGCTTCAAAACTCACTCCCTCTGAATCCATCCTCTAGAGTGAATTTCATAAATCACAAATTCTCATGATGTTACATCCTTTCCTGGACCTCTTTAAATACTCCCAATTGCACAGAGGATAAAACCCAAACTCCTCACAAGGCCACAAAAGACCCTCAAAGCCCTAAGGCCTTCCCACTCCCCCACTGCATCCTCCATCCCAGCTGTATTAGATGACTCACAGCCCTACAAATGTGCAAGGCTAACTCCATGTCTTGCCTAGGCCTTTTTTCCTTTCTAGAATATTCTCTCCTCCTGTCCACCTGGAAAACTCTGTTAAGCATCATATCTCTTGAGTGGTGTGGGTCCCTCCCACCTTTCATTTATCCTTCCTGGCTGCGGTCATGGAGTCTGTACACCAGGTTCATCTCACTCAGTGCCTGCTATGGCTTTGCCTTATCTTCTTGAGCTTCTGCCTTCTACCATGAGAACAGAATGCTCTATGTACAGACTGGTCCTTCAGCCTGGATCTCAGAATGAGAGGCTATGTAGAGCCCAGCCAAGCCCCACAGAGCTGTAACTGACCTATAGCCCTCATGGGATATGAGTGAGAAATAAATGTCTGTTGTTGCAGTCCACTGAGATTTTGGACTGTTGATGCCACAGCAGAAGTTGATTAATACACTATGAAAAGGGATATGAAGAACTCAGAAAGTGAAGGACTGCCTTTTGGATAAGGTGGTTAGAGAAGGCTTCTCTGGGGAGGTGGCAGCTAACAGGTAATGAGAAGGACCCAGCCACCTGATGAACATTCCAACACGGTGAACTGCAAAGCGCAAAGGTACTGGGGTAGGAAGGAGTTTAGAGACTCTGAGATCTGAAAGAAGGCCAGTGAGTCTGGGCAGAGTAAGTGAGGGGGCAAGTGGCATGGGATGAGGAGAGAGGTAAGAAGGGGTCAGTCACATCATGCTTCATAGACCTTTGGCTCATAGATCTCCCTCAGCATCCAAAACATTCAGCTGAGGACCAGTCCCTTTCTTGGCATAAAGTCTGTTGGGTCATGGTTAGGGTAGCCACATAATACATTGCCCAAATTGGGACACTTTTGAGAATACTAATAATTACTTTAGGACACAAGATATAAACTGGAATTGTCCCAAACAAATCTAAATGTATGGTCACCTCACTCATGGTACTTTTATTTTCCTTCTGCAAGAGTATACTTTATATTGAGGAGGTGGTTTCTGTCTCAAGCTCCCCATTCACAATCCAGTCCCCTTCTGGAGCTGGAATTTTAAACTGAAGCTCACTGGTGGGGTTCTGACAATTCCTAAGTTCTTGCCTCCCACAACCAGCCCCTATTCCCTGTACCTCTTTAGAGGTTGGCTAAGTTCTTGGCCTAAACTGACAATGCCACTCCTGTTCAGCTCTTGCAATTACCCACCTGCAGCCATGATTGCTTTTTGCCACACCTCTGGAATAATGCCCACCCAAACCATTCCTGGTGCTTACCTTAGCCTTTAGACCTATTCAAAGCCAGGCTCTGAACTGGGGTCTGATGTATTCCTTAGCTTCTGGCTGAGGACTCCTGTCACCAGCTGCTAAGATAGGTCTAGAACCTTATGGAACAAAGCATGAGGAAAGTCCCTGCTCTGCACTCGTGGGAAGAGGCTGAGTCTATACTTTCGGGGCTCAGCTTTTACCTTGAAAATAGACCATAAATTCTTTGAAAAATATGCATAGTGAAGCCAAGCCAGTACCCCCAAATTGGAACAAATGTGAAGCCTTAAAAATTTGGGTTTGCCTGTTATCTTTGACTTACTAGTTATATACCTTTTTTTTGGGGGGGGGAGGGAGGGTACTTCTTCACTGACTTTGTTTCCACATGTATAAAAATGGGACTAATAACTTCTAAATCACGCATTTGCTGTGAAGATTCATTGTGATTGTGCTTCTGAAGGCGCTGAGTGCAGCACCATACCTGGGCACATGGGAGGTATAAAATCAATTTTTTGTTGAATTTGAAATGAGGCATTTCCCACTTCTGCTGCTGATGGCTGTCTCCACACATGCTCCTGGTCAGCCTATCTCTGAGTCTCAGCCAGCCCACTGAGGCAGCAGGAGAGCTATCTCCCCACCTCTTCCCATAGCCCATTGCTCAACCAAGCAAGGTTTGCTCTCTGGTCCTTGGTCCCTCTTCTCCTCAATGAGTGAGTGGGTAACTCCAAATCCAGAAGATTCTGACAAAACTCATTTGCAGGAATGATTGAGGGCTTGGTTACTAACTATGCTTGGTACTACCTTCTGTGGGAAGACCAACTTATAAAAGGAGACATAGTCTATCAGCTATATAAGGGGGTACCTGATGCTGAAGAGGTCTATATCTGAGTATTATATATTCTGTTAGTTTTGAGTTTTGTCTGGGATTCTGATAAGCTGTGCCATGAGGGGTGAAGAGTGGGTGCCTCAATGACCCAGTCTTCCTTGAGTGCCAAGCAAAGGTGCATCTCACTGTTGTGAGGTCTCTCAGCTGCCCATGCCCAAACCCTGGGATCCCTGAATGATACTTAGGGTTCTTTCTTTGCCACAGGAGCAGATCTCAGGCAACTGAGGGGATCAGCTCCAGCAGATTATTATCCTGGTCAGCCAAACACAGGTATTATCTGGGGAAAAAGTTATGTTCGTGTGATACAGCCCAAGAGCTCAAGCCTTCCCTAATGGGGAAGGGGAGTTCACGAAAGGGTGTAGACTACATCTTCAACAGCTCAGAAGGTGCTCTCGGGACTGTACTTTGGGGCCCACAGGGCCTGTCCTCTTCATCTAAGCCCCATCAGAGAGTCTCACCATCTTTTCTAAGGCTATTCAGCAAAGCATCTCCACCCAGGGAGTCTGGAACCAGCCATGGTCCTGGCCACCCAAAGCCCAGTCATACCTCAGACTACCTCCCATTGAAGACTGGAAAAGAACACTTAGTGGCTGCTTACCACGATCATAAGGCAGTATGTTTGGATTTCCCTCCATAGGAATCCACAAGGATCCAGGGGAGTTTACAGCTGGCCTGAGAGAGCTACCTTTAGGACTATGGGAGAGTCTCACCTAATTCCAGAGCAAGATGGGAGTTAATCAGCCTATGGCAGCAGTCCTGTTCTTGGCCCATCTTCCCTGAGATTGCCAGAATACTGCCTTTGTACAAAAGGACTGGAGGAAGGGCCTATAAACCCAAGAGGGGTAGTCTAAGACTCTCCTAGGAAGCCAAGCTCCAGAAAAGGTGAGTGGTACCTTCCCAGGAACCAGAGCCCAGTGACACCCAAGACAGCCAGGGCTGATCGCAATGTAATTATGACTAAGTGAGATGACAAACTTGCCCAGAGGCTCACAGAATGGAGGAGGGGTACCAGTAGAGCTTCAAGCCCCAGCTCTTGAGCCAATAGCTGTGAAAACAGATCCTCTTGGTGAAACTCTGTTTCCTCCATAGTTCTCTTAGTCAAACATGGCAGAGCACAGTGGAGAAAGCATGGTCTGCAGTGAGAACACACTTAGCGTACACATCACTTCGGAAATTTTACAGAGAGAAGAACCTGTTAGCTCTGATCCCACAGGTGAAAACTGAAGTGAGAATGGCAGATATATGCCATCCCCACTATAAGCAGAGGCCACAGTCCAGGATTAGACCCCTAAAGTTTGGTCAGTTTTTCCAGCCTTGTTTCACCCAGGTAGGTATGGTCCCAAGATACCTTGGACTAGGACCCTTAGTTGTAGGAATATAGCATTTGGACTGAGCCCTATGCTCAGTTGTGTTCACAGTTTGGTTCTGGGCAGATTCCTGAGTTAGACTGAGCTGAAATTCTGCCTGTGCAATGATCCTCCAAGAAGTCTCCTGAGAATCTTTCAATTGGGATAAATTTTTTTTCCTTTACATTCTGGGGGCACTTTGTGGCCACCTCTATTATTGTAATAATTCGAAGACTGCTTTATAATATAAGTATGTGCTTATCACATTCACTAGACTATGAGCTCTTAGAGAGCAAGAGCCATGCTAGAATCATCCCCCTTACTCTCCCAGTGATGAGCACAATGCCCGGCATGCAGCTCCCATTCACATTTTGCTGTGTTCAAATGAAACGAGAGGCAGGAAACAAGAGCATCAAGTTGTAATGGTCAGAGGACTGGACTTTGCATCCCCAGGGGATATCAACGTGGAGGTCTACATTTCTTGGATGGCAGGAGGTTACTGCCATCATGATGACTGGCATCATGAGTTATGGCAGCTTTATGCTGGTGAGACTCATAACAACAACATATGGCCACATATGTCATAGCCCCATGCCTCCAAGAGGCTACCATCTTGTTGGGGGGCCAAACCCCTCAGCAAGGATGCAAAACTCCCCTGCAAACAACTGGCATACAGTAGGAGTTACATATTAGTGGCTCACAGAGCTGACCTACCATCTAGATCTCCTAGGAAGATTTTAGAACCACAGTACCTGGGACCCATCCCAGACCTGCTGAATCAGAATTTCTGGGGATGAAGGTTCTGTATTTTAAAAAGCCTTTGAGGGGGAACCCTCCTACACTGTTGGTGGGAATGCAAGCTGGTGTAGCCACTCTGGAAAACAGTATGGAGGCTCCTCAAAAAGTTGAAAATAGAGCTACCATATGATCCAGCAATTGCACTACTGGGTATTTACCCCAAAGATACAAATGTAGGGATCCAAAGGGGTACATGCACCCCAATGTTTATAGCAGCAATGTCCACAATAGCCAAACTGTGGAAAGAGCCAAGATGTCCATCGACAGATGAATGGATAAAGAAGAAGTGGTATATATATATAATGGAATATTATGCAGCCATCAAAAGGAATGAAATCTTGCCATTTGCAATGACGTGGATGGAACTGGAGGGTATTATACTGAGTGAAATAAGTCATTCAGAGAATGACATGTATCACTGATATGAGGAATTCTTAATCTCAGGAAACAAACTGAGGGGTGCTGGAGTGGTGGGGGTGGGAGGGATGGGGTGGCTGGGTGATAGACACTGGGGAGTGTATGTGCTATGGTGAGTGCTGTGAATTGTGTAAAACTGTTGAATCACAGACCTGTACCTCTGAAACAAATAATACATTATATATTAAAAAAAAAGAAGAAGAAGATAGCAGCAGGGGAAGAATGAAGGGGGGAAATCGGAGGAGGAGACGAACCATGAGACATTATGGACTCTGAGAAACAAACTGAGGGTTCTAGAGGGGAGGGGGGTGGGGGGATGGGTTAGCCTGGTGATGGGTATTAAGGAGGGCACGTTCTGCATGGAGCACTGGGTGTTATACGCAAACAATGAATCATGGAACACTACATCAAAAACTAAAGATGTAATGTATGGTGATTAACATAACATAGTAATAATAATAATAAAAAGTAAAAAGCCTTTGAGGGATTCTAATGATTAGCTACATTTGGGCCCACTTGAGACTGGGCAGGGCCACGAAGGATACCTCCTTTCCCCGTAAAATACCTGCCTATTTAAAAATAAAGTGATAATAAGTGATGTTTGTGACCCACACTGGCCTGTTAGGAGGTGTTGACTCTAATTCTTTGAACGTGCTGGCAGCCTCCTTTGGAAAGCCCATCCCTTCATCTTTGCTTGATTGGACCCTGCTCAGATATGCTGATGACCTTCATTCCGTGGGCTCAGTTCTTACAGCCAGATCCTGAGCCCAGGCCCAGACACGCCTCATGGTCACAGGAAGGCCCATGCCCTCAAACCATGGGGTGAGGTCTGAGCATGGCTCCAGAGTCAGCATCTGGTGGGCTCGTGAGGAGTCCAGCACACCCATACACCCAGGAGTTTTAGGACCCTCCTCTCTGTCATCCCTGTCTCACATGTGTGCCCCGGCCCAGGGACTGAGCTTCTGCTCTGGTTCTTGGTTTCTTCTCTAGGCCCCACTGTAAGGAAGGCCCTTTCTAGTACCGCAGCCTCTGGCTGGGACAGGGCTACCCTGCAGGGGTAGACTTTCTTCTCCTCGGTGAAGACTTGATTCAACCCAGAAGCTGCCTTCTTCCACTAATATCTGCCTATTTAGGAGTAAAGGTAACAAGTGGTGTATGACCCATATTGGTCTGGTAGGACAAATGTTGACTCTACTTCCTAAGACGTTCTGATAGGAAATGCTGGCAGCCACCTTCATGAGCCAACCCTTTGTCCAGGGTCAGTTCTCCCGGCCTCAGCCTTCCTCAGCCCTGGCTTACCCTCCCCAGGCTGCGCAGTGGTTCTGGAATGCTTCCCTGCCCGACTGCAGTGTTCCTTCCCCAGTGCAGGGCAGACAGAGATCCTCCCCACCTCCCACCACTACCAGGATGTTGTTCAAGGAAAAGACTCCTCTGGATTACTGGAGGCCCTTGTACAGAGCAGGTTCCAATACCCCCTCCCCCCCCCAAAAAACCCTTCTGCATAGCACTAGGTCTTCAATGTCTGGGTTCTTGGGGACTGGGTAGCAGAGGAAGGGGGCCCCGGAACCTCACATGCTGGTTTTCAATTTCTAGGAATTGGCCTGAAATACAAATTTGGACCAAAGCAATCCCCAGGTTCCCTGCTTCTCTCCTGGGGCCACTTGTGGTCTAGTGAGGCCCTTAAGGAAGCCTAGAGAACTGAGCAGAACATGACGTCAGCAGAGAATACTCACACAGCCCTTGTTACAGCCCCTAGCCCCTTATCACAAGCAGTGCCTGGGAATATTATGCCCCACACTGAGGCTGATGCTTTCAAACCTCAGTTGATCCCAATTCTGGCTCCAAACATTTGAAAAAGGCAATTTCCAAAGAGTCTAGCTATTGCAATCATATTTTCTGGGCCAAAGGAAAAGATGTTTGAAATTGTTCTTGTCCTGGAAAATTTGGGAGTATATATTTACAGGGAAAGTCAAGGTTCAGCTATAGAGAAGAGGCAAAAGGGACAGGCTTCACCTGTACATGGGGCATTGAGGTCGAGGTGGGAGGGGAATGAAAAAAGTACCTGCCTATTTAAAAATAAAGGTTGCAAGCAATGTATGTGACCTATATGAAGAAAACCACAAAGCTGTTATATTTAGAAAAATGAAAGTAGATGAACAAAAAGAGTGACATGCCATGCTTCTGGATGGGAAGGCTGTGTATTATAAAAATGCCTATTTTCCTCAAGTTAATTTACGGTTTAATAGGAGCACACATACAAAATCCCAATAGGGTTTTTTTTTTTTACTCTGACAAAATGATTCTAAAATTAATCTTGAACAACAAACAGATGAGAATAACAATGAACATTTCTGAAAGAGAAAATAATTAAGGGAGGAAGGAGTAGTTTCCAGCTCTGCCAGATATTAGAACATATTATAAAACAACAATTAAAATTATTCAATGCCGGTGCTAAGACAGAAATAGAGCAGCAGAACAAAGTGGTGTCTCAAGAAATAGACTTAACTGCATGTGAGGATTCAGTATGTGATAAAACAATTCATTTCCCTCAAATCAAAAGGGAAATGAATTGCTTAATACATTGTGTTGGAAAACTGCTTAATAGTTTGGACCATACATTCTACATTTATCTAAATAAACTCCAGATGGATTAACAAATTATATTTAAAAAAAAATCAGATTACCGACAAATAACCAAAAATAGAACAAACTGCTTCTCAGATCCGTGGTGGAATGATAACTCTGTCAGCATTGAAAAGAAATCACAAATATTGAAGGTTTGTCTACATAAAACAAGTATACGATGCAAAATAGAAAAAAAAAAGAAGGAAAACAAGAGATTGGGAAACTATGTATACCAAATACCGCAAAGAGTTTCTCACCACAATGGAGAAAGAGCGCCTTCAAATTGTAAAGGAAAATACCAACACAACACTCTTGGAGCCACACCTCAGTGCAGGCAGTTGCCCCATGGGGATCACAAATGGCAAGTGCTCCTGTCCCCTCTAGACAGCAGTGGACCTTGGCTGGCTAGAGAAAAGCCAGGACTGGAGTCCCTGTCTCAGATCCTGTGCTGGAAATCCCGACACCACTTTCATACCCCTTGGCCCACCAGGGACATGCCTCTGGCCCAGGAGTACCCAGGAATCTCTCTCCAGACCCTGCTCCCCATGGACCCCCACCTCTCCTCTTCCACTCACATACAGCAGCCAACCCCTGTAGGAACCACTGCGAACCAAGGACCCGGATGGGCGATGCATGCATGTGTGCACAGGTTTGCACCAATAAATCCACTGAACACCCCCCTGTTGCAGAGGCCCAAACCCCATGGCTTCTCTCAGGACCCAGTGTTGTCCCTGGGATGTCCCCATTCCAACAGGAGCACAACTCTGTCCTCTACAGGAAGGCTGGGTAGAGGACTGGGTAGCAGAGGAAGGGGGCCCCGGCTGTTCCTTGAGAAGGGGAGGTCTGTTGCTCCCCTGTTAGCACCCACCATGATAACCGCCCCATTGCAGGCATTCTGCAAATATTTGTTAAATAAAAAAATGACACTTCATGGGGTGGATCCTAAACACATCCGTATCACCAATGCTTTTTAGTTGAAAAACTAAATTTTGAACCACAAGAGCCCCCTTTAATTTACATAATTATGTGTCTCTCCACATCAGAGCGAGATCTTTGAGGTCAAGGGCTGTGTCCAATTCATCTCTGGGTTCACAGCACTCATCATAACATTTGGCACCTTGCAGAAGTCGACAAGGGTTTGCTGGTGGGGTATTCAACTTATACTTATTAAATTAGCAATTTTATAAAAGGGCACGCAAATATTTGGGGTTTGGCAATGCAGATAAAGGTAAGCAATATGTTATATGATCTATATGAAGAAAACCACAAAGTTGTTACATCTAGAAAAGTAAAAGCAGAGGAACATGAAAGAGAGATATGCCATGTTTCTGGGTAGGAAGGCCGCATAGCATATGAATCATATTCTTAATCATATAGCTTTTGTTATTGGCATTATGAACCAGCACAACGTTTTTGGGGAGCAATATAAGAGCAAACATCGAAAGTCATAAGAATGTTCATACTCTGGCCTGGTAACCTCATTCCTGGAAATCTATCCAAAGGATTTAGAGTTCAAGAGAAGAAAGGAACAAGCCACGTGCATGAGGATGTTCATTACAGCCTTATGTAAGATAACTGAACATGACTGCTTGACTAAGTCATGGCTTCATCCACTAAACAGAATATTCCATAAATACTAAGAACAGAAAGTATGAAAGGCATGCAGCGACACGGTAAGATATGCAACATAACATGAACTGTGAAACACAGAATGTGAGTTGATATTTTCACTTTGATTAAAACCACACGAAATATGTGTGCACATGGGTAAGAGTCAAAAAAGAATGGTCAAGGTTGAAATTGGTTTTGGTTTAAAGAAGTGAAATTAAGAGTATTTTATTTGTTTAAACCTTTAGATTTATTTAAACTTTTAAAACACTAGAATATACCAAGAGCCTGTGCTGAGTTTTGACCTTTGAGCTCCAGATACTTCTGAAAGAGTTCTAACACATTATATAAGGCTAGGCACGAAGAGATTTCCCCTTCAACCCCATCCCCAGATGAGCAAGATCATCCCCAGAGGCCCTCCAGGTTACAATTTGACCAGGAACAAGGAAGAGCCGTACCCTCTTATGCAGCTGAGTCTGTATACAGTAGGTGCTCAATAAATCAAAGATTAATGGATAAATGGATGGGTAGAAGGAATGAGAAAAAGTAAAGATTAGGGATATGCTCGGGCGCCGGTATATTGCACATTGGTATACAGCATTCATACAGTTCCAACAGGGTCATGGGTCCAGCCTCCATGAATTTGTTTAATGCTTGGCAATCTCTGATACTTCATGGGGGGAACTCAGCCAACAGTATGCCTGTACTCTGGGCTAGTATCTTTGTCCTAAGGCTTCCTTGTCCTTCCTGCTGCAGATGAGCCCTTGGATTCTGGAAATCTAGTGCAGTGGAGAGAGTACAGGGTTTGGAGTAGGAACCTCTCTGTCAATGAACACTTCAAATTCCAGCCCGACCCTTAGTGGTTCTGTAACTTCTGAGCTAGTCACCTCGTCTCCTTGAACTTTGTTTTCATGAGAGCCTCACTTAAAATGCAAAAACACAGATTTCTTCATCTTTAGAATTTGGTAAGTCTAGAGTACCCTAGTCTGGTGGGTCACAATCTCGGGTGGTTTTTCTCTCTGGGGATATTGGGCAATGTCCAATAGGGAGACATTTTGGTCATCAAACTGGCAGTAAGAGGGGTGTGTGTGTGCCACTGGCCTCTAGTGGGTACAGGACAGGGATGTGGCTCAAACAATGCCCAGGACTGCCCCTCCTCCACCCCACCTAATTATCTGGTCCAAAAGGTCAGTAGTGCTGAGGCTGAGAATCCCGATGACCCTATGACCCCATTCACTCCTTTGCAGATATGTGTGTATGTGTGTGTGTGTCCAGTGAAGGGCAGGTTGGGGGGAGTTTAGGGGAGGAACTCGGGGGTAAAGGACAAGAGGGTACTAGGAGAGGACCATTTTCTGCAGCATTCCTATATGGAACACCCTCCTTTACCTGTCAACTCTTCTAGGCCCAGCTTAAGTCCTGTATCCTCTGTGACATTTTCTTGGGGCACCCAAAGACCCACTTCTCCCTCCCCTGGTCTCTCAAGGTTTGGCTGCTGATTCCCAGCTTACACTGTATCCATGCTAGGGGGCCCTGCCTTCACATTTCACACATACGCCCCGTATACATTAGGAGCTTGGCAATTAGGGTTCACACCTTCTCCCGAGACAGTTTACAAAATGGCGAAAGAAAGCCTGCGCTTGTGAAACCTTGGCATATCTCTGGTGAAGCCTGTTTTGAAACTTCTTGGGAAAGTGGCTGCTAATGGACTGATAATTGGTTTCCTGGCTTCCTTATGAAGTGTGAAACATTCCGCTAGCCTGTCAACAAAGCATCAAGTATCTGAGTACCGCCTGCCATCAGGGTTGTCTCTTCCTTCCTGTTGGAGCTCTTGTGGTGGAGGACTAGCCAGACGCGGTAGTATGGGAAGGGCTCTCTCTTCTTTTGCAAGGAACAGGGTGAAATGGGCGGAGCTCTGGGAAAGGAAAGAAAATGCGCAGCCTGGCCAGAGCATGCCCACCAGGACACCAGGTTGAACATGTTTCCCAGGCAGAGATCGAACAGCTCTGAATCCAATATGCGGTGCTTGGACCCTCAGTAAATATTGTCGGATGGATGGAAAGTAGTACTACTTCCAACTGATTTTGAGCAGCGATCCCTGGAGATGTGAATTGACCAAGGAGGAAGACAGTGAGAGGAAAGAAACTAGCTCCATCTTTCAAAATGCTTTTCACTGTGAGAAACACCATCTTCTTTAAAACCTAGATGAAAAAAGGCCATCTATCGAGCGTTTACTACTGTGAGGGCGTCGCAAAAGCCAACGAAATGATTCTGAAGTCAGCCTGCTGCAGAAAATGTTTGGGAACATGAAGGAAAGTGTGTATTTGTGTAGTCTCGGCAGGGCAATTTCCAAGTAAAGCGCTGTTTTGAAGAAGATGTTTCAAGAGAAGAACAATGCACCACTTTGCACTTCTTTGGACCATTGTTCGTAAAAATCTGAACCATTAAAATATTTTTTCCAATCTCCTATGAAATTCTAAGAAGGAAAGAATAGTTTGTCTGCTAAATAGTGTACTAATATTCATTGTGACTAATGTGTGGGAAAATTTAGGGCGTTTATGCTGACTCTTGCTAGAGGTGCTTTTGTATGCACATTTATCTCTATAAAATACAGAGACTGTATTCTTTTATATTTTTATGGATGCTTATAGATGTTGGCCCTTTCCTAGTGACCACTCCCTATGATACATCTGATCTGGGGTCAGGGTCAGAACCCCAGTTTAACATATCCTTCAAGCAAAGTATATGACCTGCTCTGTCAATGACCCACTTTAAGTAGTTGTTCCCAAGCATTCAGTGTGGGCAGTGAGGACTGTTCATGCCATAGTTATCTTGTTCTATGAATACGATCATAGATGCTTAGGATTTGGGGAGAGAGAATGGAGTGCTACCCTACTGGATAGATCAGTAAACCAAAATCCAGCAAGAGGATGCCCCGGCTGCCATCATGATGCAGAGCCAGAACTGAGAAAAAAGTCTCCAGAGTTTGAATCCAAAGCTATCTCCGTGCACCAGGGCATCTGAGTACCATCTCTCACCCCCAGTTAGACTGTGAACTCCGTGAGGGCAAAGCCTGGGACCAAGGGAAGTGTCAGCTTAGGGGCTGGGTACTCAGTAGGGAGCTGACAGATGGTGCTCCTTTGACTTTGTGGAATAGGAACGTGACCTTGCTGTGTGATGCAAAGGCATGGGACTAGCTGGCTCTCTCTGGCCTCCTTCTCTAAAGCCAGCATCCCTGAGACTCAAGCTGTGTTCGGTTATACCCAGATGACCAGAAAAAAACCTGAGCAATGGGAGCGCCTTGGGGATGCCAGCCCCCTACATCCCAGAATCATCCAGAAGATGCAATGCTGTGCTGGCCCCCCAGAGTGCCTGCTTCACAGTTCCCATCAATAAGCTTCAGGCTCCTCTTCCTTACTTTAAGCCAGAGTGCACTGCTCCATACTTGCCAGAACAGCTCTGTCTTTGTTTCTTCTCAGCTGTTCGTAAGCAGTGCCCAGCTCACTGGAGGCTGCCAGCCTCGCTCCTGGAAATGAAGAGCCTGCTGAGCAGCACTTCATGGCCCTCTGTTCTTATGGAAGGTTCTAGAAAGATTTCCTAAAACCCTTCCTCAGGGCCAAAGGGTCAAGTAAATTCTTGGAGGATTCGAGTGACAGCCCTCAGGTAATATTCTGCTACCTGCACCTCTCAGTTTGTGATGCAGGAAACTTTATCTTGTCCTAAGAAGTCAGCTGGCTCGGCCACCCACTTCATTCCCACTGGCTCTCTGCCCCAGAGGCCTGACCCTCTTCCAGTTCTCCCTGCCTTGTTTTATCTAATGGATTTCCAAGATAAAGCCCCCACAACACCTGGGACTCCCACAGTCTATACCTTTGTCTTCTGAGGCCCTGCCTCCAACTTGCAGAGCAGAGCCCGGCTCCACTCACCACCTTGGGCCTTTGTTCCTGCTTGCCCTGGGCTTCTGTGCCAGTCTCCCCTGCCTCTCCTGGCCCCAGTACCCTCGGCTCCCAGGGTGCTACGAGGCTAACACTGTTGGGCACGATATTCTAACCACATCCGGCCGCAGAGATGGGCAAATTTTGTGCAATTTTATTTTTTTGCAACAAGGGTGTATATCTAAGAGCACTTTGATGTATATCTAAGAGCAATTTGTTCTTTAAACCTCTGCAAGAATCTTTGCATAAACTCACAAGTCATCACAAATGCTTTGTCAAAACAAAGTGGTTTTTTGGTTTGAAAATGTATGACCCAACTCACCAACTCATACGCCAAAGTCTCAGTCCTCACTGATGTTCCCTGGTAATCCCCAGGCTATTTTCCCCCTCTGCCCCGGGGGGCCACTCTAGTCTGTAGCACCTAGAGACCCCAAGAAGCCCACTGTGGTGGGAGAAATGATCAGAGGGTCAGGCTTCTGCCCTCCCCTGCGAGAAGCAGATGGAAAGAGATGGAGAAGGTGGGGTGGCAAAGGTTGGGGGAAGAAGAGGTGGTAGCCCAGAGAGGCTGGAACATTTGACTTCTCAATAGAGACCAAGTGGGCTCCTCCCTTTGCTGCACACAGCCCCTCATACTTGCCAATCTCACTGGGCCCAGGACTTAAAGTACTATTTTCGCCAGAAATTACGGTCATCCCATCCCAGAGGAAGGAAGAAGGGCTTCCTTGTTATTGCCATTGGATGGGCACGCCAAAGGATCAATAATCCAAAGACAATTTGATCCCCCATCCCTCCCCAACTCCAATCCGAGAAGAAGCAATTTGAGGATACTCCTCATACCCTGGCAAGACCATGATTTCCCACCGTACCCGGAGGCTGGTACAAAGTCTACGATCTTACAAACCGGCCCATCCCTTCCACCCTGGCTTGATTGTATGGTATCGCTGGTGACAACAAGGGCGAGGAACAAATGTCTGGGTGAGAGCCTGATGGACCAGGCCCCAGTGGCCTTTACCTTGCTCTCAAGGATCACTGGGGAGGGCAAGATGGCGTTGAAGAAGGCCCCCAAATGTCAAGAGCAATCATTCCCAGTGCCACAGTCCATGTTACTGCCAGAAATGAGGACCCGACCAGCAACGTTGGGAGGAACAGAAGAAACCAACGAGGGAAGCTGTTGTTAGGACCTGCGAGGTTCCCAAGGATGGGGCCCTGGATTAGCTAGCCAACGGGGCCCCCTGCCTCTTGGTGGAGACCCCAAAGAGGCCTCCTCCCCGCTCACTTACACACACAGCCTGGCTTCTTAGCCGACCACTGGTTATTCTTTTGGCACGTGATTGCCTTCTGCCCCACCAGCTCAAAGGCAGGCTGGCACTCAAACTTGAGTGTGTCACCATGACGGAACCGGGAGCCTTCCCTCCGGCCGTAGGCAGGGATGCCGGGATCGCCACAGCTACCCTGCTCGATCTCTGAAAGACAGGAAGAAGAGAAAACAGAGACAAAAGGTGACTTCCTACCTCTCTTGGAGCGGGAGGTCCACATTACACACTCTGCTGCCCCTCCGCCTCCACTCAGTGCCCAGAGTGACACAGGCAGGACCTTTCATGAGAAATCCTGCCGTGTCCCTTCAAAACCCCATCCCGGGATCAAGAGGCCTTCCAGCCAATAATATGCCTGAGACTCTGGGTCCACACAGAGCCTTCGAGGGGCTTGGATATTTTCACTCAGTGAAGGTGGGTCTCCATCCTCTGTGAGATACCTGTCCCAGGAGCTAACGAATCTCAGTGGGGAGCGTCCTGAACTTGCCTCTGCATTCAGACGACCAGAGAGACCTTCAGCTCAGTCCATTCCTGAGCGGCAAAGGCAAGCATGAAATGAGGCTGCCTGCCATTCCCCAAACCAGAGATTAAGTGAGAATCAATATTCGCTGCCTTCTGACATGGAAGCACTTTCATAAAGGTTTTTTTTTTAAATTCAATTTGAGATGGTGCAGGTAAAATGAAACAAGTGGCTCACTGAGTGTGCTTTTAAAGTTCGTTTGATTCAACTGTGTGAGTCACACATGGAGTGGGTTCCCTGAGACAGCTCGGGGGCCCAGATGCTGGGGGGGCATGATGGGCTGGCAGCCTCACGGGAGAGGCAGTTAGGCCCTGGAGGCTTCAGGAAAGGAGGCTGTCCTGGCCAAGTCCCTGGAGTTTCCTCTGGAGTCACCCCACTTCCAGCAGCCCTGTGCTTGGTGCTGTGAGAGATGAAGGGGAGGGGAAGGGCCGGGGAGGGCAGAAGAGAGGAAGGAGAAGAGGAGGAGGAGCTGTTCCCGGGGAGGAAGGCCTCCTGCGGGAAAGACAGGGAGTAATGGATTTAGTGGCAGATGGTGAAGGGAGGACAGTAGGGTCCTGTGACTTGGAAGGGAGGCAGCTGGAGTAATCGGGGAAGTTTGTTGGACACCTTCCCAGGCTTGTCAGGCCAAAGGGACCTTGCCTTTGCTGTAGATGCCATAATGAGCCTTCAGAATGCACAGTCCCCGAAGTAGCCGTGTGTGACCCTAACAGAGATCATGCTGCAAAAACTTTCTAACCACAACTGGTGGGTTTCTGTGGGCTGCTCAGTCTAGCCCCATGCACTGCCTTATATGGACATGCTCTTGATTGTCACATTTGTGTTACCCTGAAAACCAGGGCCTCCAGCTCTCTGCTGAGAGCTGGCAGAACAAGGCATTCTCTGGCTGGGTGTGTGTGTGTGTGTGTGTGTGTAGGCATCCAGAAGCAGCATCTAACTCAAATTTGGAAGGTGAGGCTGTGGGGAGTAAGGCATTAAACTTTAGCACAAAATTTTAGGGCAATCAAGACAAATAATACCTTAATGCAATATTTTTTAGAAAATCAAAACTAATGCATATAAATCAAACCTACACAGAAGAATAATCTCAGAACTTAAAAAAGACCAGATCTGACTCAGCACTTGTGTGACTTACTTCTGTGGCCTCACCCTCATCCTGGCCCTCAGAGCCTCTTGTTATTTAAAATGTTGATATTTTTTTATCATGGATATTTTGCATTAATCTTCATTTAAAAAATACCACATTAAATTATTTAACTTTATTTAACTTAATTATTGAGCAGCTCCTCAATTATTCGGCAGCTCCTGCCTACAATTTATGCCCAAGGCACATGCCTCTCTCATCTCAGCCCAGTCCCAGCCCTGGCATCAGGGGGAAGGCTTCTTGGAGGAGGTGACATCTACACTGAGGCCTGAAGGCTGTGCAAGAGCCAGCAGGTGAAAGGAACAAGTGGGATTCATTGTGGCATTATTTACAACAGCCAAGACATGGAAACATCTAACTACCCATCAATGAATGGGTAAAGAAAATGTATATGCGTGCACGCGCGTGTGCACACACACACACATACACATGACTATTATTCAGCCATAAAAAAGAAAAGAAGGAAATCCTGATATTTGCAACATGGAGGAACCTTGAGGGCATTATGCCAAGTGAAATAAGACAGAGAAAGACAAATACTGGATGATCTCACTTATATGTGGAATCTAAAAAAACAAACTCATAAAAACAGAGTGGGGTGGGGTGGGGGAGACTGATGAAGGGGGTCAAAAGGTACAAAGTTTCAGTTATAAGAAGAATAGGTTCTGGGGGTGTCATGCACGGCATGGTCACTCTAGTTCACAATACTGTATTGTATCTTTGAAAGTTGCTAAGAGAGTAGATCTTAAAAGTTCTCAACACACACACACACACACACACACACACACACACACAAACTGTGAGGTGATGTGATAAACTAACCTGACTGTGGTAATCATTTTGCAATACATCCATGTGCGAAATCATCACTCTGTACACCTTAACCTTATGCAATGTTAGATGTCAATTATATCTCAGTAAAGCTGGTTAAAAAAAAAGAAAGGAAGGAATGGGAGGGAAGGGAGGGGGAGGGCCTTCAGGTAGGGAAGAGCCCATGCAAAGTCTCAGAGGTGACACTGTTTGTCGGACTGCAAGGAGAGCAGAGATCACAACTAACTCATCCTTAGTATAAATGAGTTTGCTGTAGAACTAATACATTGGTCTGGCGTCGTGCTGGCAGCCACTCTGAGCATTTGAATATTTCATCCTCTAGTAACCCCAGGAGCGAGGTACTATTCTTCCCACTTTCAAGGCGAGGAAACCGAGGCACGGAGAGATCATGTAGCTGTCCCAGGTCATCTGAGTGACCTGAGATCCAGACGTGGGCTGTACGGTCCCAGGGTCTTACTGCTGCACTGCATTGCCTTTCTCCGAGTACAAGCACAGGGGTTTTCTGCAAGGTGGCAGGAGATAAGGCTGCAAAAGCTGTGCGGGGCCAATCCAAAAAAGGCGCTGTGCAATCTGTTAACAAGACTGGACTATGGATGGGAGGCAATGGGGAGTCAGCAAAGGGCTTCATTTGATTTAGCATTTCATATTATGTATTTTAAAGGATCACCCTAACTGTTGTCTGGAGAATGGTCTGGGGGCAGCAATTCTGGAGGCAGGACGATCATTCATTCATTCATTCAACAAAAACACAGCTGTCTCCTTAGCAAATACTACCGTGCTGGGCTCTAGGGGTGCGGCAGAGAACAAGGGAGACACAAGGCCTGCCTCCATGAAGCTTCCATTCTGGTGGGAGGCTCACAGTCATCTGGGAGATGTTTTGATGATATCCTGGCCTGGGCCAGGACAAAGGGGATGGGAGAGGCAGACAGATTTGGGAGGTGTAGAGCAGGGAGCCACAGGCCCCCCTGAGAGGGAGCATGTCTGGGATAAAGGAGAGGCCAGGATCTACTGAGGGTTTCGCTGGGTGCATTTTCACTGAGACAAGCATGCAGGAAGAGGAGCAGGTCTGCGGGGTCACCAGTAAGATATGCTGAGTTTTGGGGTGCCTGTGGTACCTCCAAGTGGACACATCTAGTGGAGAGTGGCTACATGGATCTTAATTTCAGGAGAAAAGTCTAGCGTAGGAATATAGAATTTGGGATTCCGCTCACAGATGGTAAAAGAAGTCACAAGAAGGATGTGACAACCCACAGACAGTGAGAGATGTCAGTCCTGAGCAGAACAGTTAGGAACCCCGGATGGGCCGGCAGAATGCTGGACTAAAATCCCAGGCAGCATGGGGTCACAGAGGCTTGGAGAAGAAGGACTTTCGAGGAGGAGATCTCCAGCCTCAAATGCTGTGGGGAAGTTTAGGTGGGACAGATGAGCAGGTTAGTGGAAGGAGGTCACTGCTCATACTGACTGGCAGGAGTAGCTGAGTGCAGTGACAGGGCCACACACTGTGGGAGAAGAGGAAGATGATACAGGAAGAGCAGATGACTTTTAAAGGAGCCATTTCTTGGCAGTGAAAGAAGAGCACTTAGGTGGTCATTCATGAGGAACACGGCCTTGAAGGGGGCAGCTGAACATATTTTTAAGATTGGAGAAACTTAACCATGTTTAAAGTGAGGAAACAGAAAGACACAGAGTATATGTTAGCTGAAGATCTAGAGGACAGAGGGGGATGACAGCCCGAGGCCCTCGAGCAGGCAGGGCAGGGGACCCACAGCACACTGCAAGGCTAGCCTGAGAGATCAGGAAGATCCTTCCTGCATGGCAGGAGGGAGGAGGGATGAGGTGCTCACTGAGTTTTCAGGTGCGATACAGGAGGATGAAGGAGGTCCTGCGATGGCATGGGCTCTACTTTCTGAATGGAGGAAGGGTCCACTGGTCTCAGGGTCTTTGCTGAAGGAGGGGGTCTGGTCGTGGGGATAGGGATATGACATTTTTTAAGAAGATTTTTTATTTATTTATTTGACAGAGAGAGTGAGTACAAGCAGGTGGAGCGGCAGGCAGAGGGAGAGGGAGAAGCAGGCTCCCTGCTGAGCCAGGAGCCCGACGCGGGGCTCGATCCCAGGATCCTGGGATCACGACCTGAGCTGAAGGCAGACACTTAACGACTGAGCCACCCAGGAGCCCGGAAAGGGGTATGATATTGACAAGAATGTCTGAGGCACTCCCCTTGGAGAAGAAGAAATCACAGCCAGATGGATTGCCACCTGAGGCCCCCGGAAGGTGGAGGTGACACACGTACAGGGCAGCCCCCCAGCAGGGCTATAGGACGTGTCCCCGAAGCCCTTTGTAGCTGGGTGCATGTGGAAGTGGAGAGAGAGGCTCCAGGACTGATTGGGGGTGGGGCTGAGATTGGAGAAACGGAAGGCCATGGGGCAGGGAGCCAAGGATATTGTTAAAAGAACGGCAGATCAACTCTGGAAAACAGTATGGAGGTTCCTCAAAAAGTTGAAAATAGAGCTACCATATGATCCAGCAATTGCACTACTGGGTATTTACCCCAAAGATACAAATGTAGGGATCCAAAGGGGTACATGCACCCCAATGTTTACAGCAGCAATGTCCACAATAGCCAAACTGTGGAAAGAGCCAAGATGTCCATCGACAGATGAATGGATAAAGAAGATGTGGTATATATATATACAATGGAATATTATGCAGCCATCAAAAGGAATGACATCTTGCCATTTGCAATGACGTGGATGGAACTGGAGGGTGTTATGCTGAGCGAAATAAGTCAATCAGAGAAAGACATGTATCATATGACCTCACTGATATGAGGAATTCTTAATCTCAGGAAACAAACTGAGGGTTGCTGGAGTGGGGGGTGGGGTGGGAGGGATGGGGTGACTGGGTGATAGACACTGGGGAGGGTATGTGCTCTGGTGAGCGCCGTGAATTGTGCAAGACTGTTGAATCTCAGATCTGTACCTCTGAAACAAATTATGCAATATATGTTAAGAAAAAAAAAAAAGAAGAAGAAGAAGAAGGTAGCAGGAGAGGAAGAATGAAGGGGGGGAAATCGGAGGGGTAGACGAACCATGAGAGACGATGGACTCTGAAAAACAAACTGAGGGTTCTAGAGGGGAGGGGGGTGGGAGGATGGGTTAGCCTGGTGATGGGTATTGAGGAGGGCACATTCTGCATGGAGCACTGGGTGTTATGCACAAACAATGAATTATGGAACACTACATCAAAAACTAATGATGTAATGTATGGTTATTAACATAACAATAAAAAAGTAAAAAAAAAAAAAAAAAGAACGGCAGAGGTGTTACCCTCCGGGCATAGCTAAAGGGGGAGAGAGCAGGAGGGGATAGGGGATTGCCAGGCCAGGGAGGATGATGCACAGGAGCAGAGCGGGGAAGAAGAGCTGAGCGGACAAAGGGCTGGCGCAGGCTGGGTGAGGCTCGGATGTCAGAGGTGCTGGAGGACAAGGTCCGGCTGCAGCCAGGGTGCAGCACGCTAAGAGCAAGTGAGGTCAAGTGGCCGAAAGGCAAGGTGATGGCAAGACCTGGAATGGAGGGGAAGAGGCTGGTGACACTGATGGGAGGTGAGAAAGAACCAGACGTGGCGACAGCGTGAGGTCAAGGGAGAAAGGGTGCACGTGTCTGGAATGGCACTGGACACTGAACCTCGAACCAATCCCTCCAAGGTGAAGTTCATGGGGCTGTCCCTGGAGAGGTCTCCTGAGTAATGGTGTCCTCAAGAGGGAGTCAAGTTTAAGGGAGGACTTGGCAAAGAGGTCCAAGGCACTGGAGAGGGGAACGCGCAGGGCCAGGACCAGGACCTGGTGGAGGGGAGAAGAAGAGCAGAGCAGGGTGGTTTGAAAGTTTGCAGCTCCCTCCAGGGAGGCAGAGGGGACCAGCTTCTGCCAGGTTTGTGTTCCTCAAACACCCCTGTCTTGGTCTGGGCCTTCCCTCCTAGCCCAGGGCCAACCCCTGCTGGCAGCACAGACACCAAGGCCATCTGCCTTCCTGGAGAGGGCTCCTGGTGCTCCCCTGCCTGCCTGAAAAGCACTTGCCCTTGACCCTTGGGGTCAGGTGCTGACCAAGTCTGATGTCAGGGCCCAGAAAAACAAATTGATAAGCCAAATTTCAACTTGTAGAAAATCTTGCATGTAATTCCCTGTTATCTGGTTACTATAATTCCATTTTGTCAGTGTTTCTCTCGCTCTCACCCTCCCTCTCTCCCTTTGTCTACAAAAAGCCAGCCAGCAGACCGAAGAGGAGTGCTTGAGAGACGCACTCTGCTGTGCGTCTCTGTGGAACTCTGCTGTGATGGGCTCGCAACTCGGTGGATTTGCTCTCCCTTTGCTCGGCGGCTTCATCCCTGTCATCTGTGGTCAACCTCACTGTCTTCTCCCGGGTTTTTCAATTTCGAATACCAGATTGCAATCCTCTTCTATGACAACGTCTGTCCGGGAGGAGTGCATCATGTATCTCTCTAAATTCACCATCTGAGGCGCTCCAAGGAGAGTGGTGGCACTTGGCGGAGGAAAGGGAGTCCACGCGTGGACTGTGACTTGCTGCTTTTCCAAATGGGCGGGACTCCATGTGTCCCTCTACCTACACACTGTCCCCTCAGCCTGGGCTCCTGCTTCCTACCTCCCCCCCCATGCCCCATGGCCAACTCCTCACGCTACAGGTCAGCTCAAGAGGCCACCTCCTCAGAGACGCTGTCCCTGACCATGCCCCTCACGTGGTTCCCGCTCTCTTGCCTCACTTGGCACCCCAACTTTTCCTTCATGGCGCTGACTGCCCTTGGTAAGGATTTATTCATTTTATTAGTTACTGTTCTAGACCCTGCGGGTACAACAGTGGGAAGAAGACAAGAATGTCTGCCCTCGGATGCTTACTGTCTGTGGGATGTGAGGGACAAAATGACTCGCCAACTCAGCCCCCCGGCTCCTCACTGGCTGCAAGGTTGGCCCCCCTGTTTCCCCACCCACTAGGATGTCAGCTCTATGAAGGCAGGCGCTGGTGATGCCTTATGGACTACTGCGTACCCAGCGCTTAGCACAGAGCTTGGAACACAGAGAACATTCTGTTCGGTGTGTGTCTCTAGCTAGCATTTACTGCATGGAAACTGTGCCAAATGCCATGCTCAGCACTACAGATACTGAGTGGCCTGACCCATGGCTCCTGCCCTTGGAGAGTCCCGGTCAAGCGGGCATAGAAATAAGTATAAGGGAAATGATGAAGGCAAGGGGGCAGGTGTGCTCCTGACCAGACGGCCTTTGGGACAGCAGCTCCGGCCTCAGGCTGGGAGGGTCGGAGAGTCCCAGTCACCTGGGAGTCAGTCTGTATCCTGCTTTCCCCTCCCCACCTGCAGCCTCACCAACCACCTCAGGCTGGCTTCCCCCACTAAACATCCCAGCACCCTCTGCTCTCCGGCCCCTTGCTCACTGGCTAGTCCACCCCCTTCCGGGATGGTGGCATCTGGCAAGAGGGGGTCCCCTGCCTCTTGCCTCTATTCTGAACTCTGTAAGCAGGGTGAGATCACTCAGAAAGGAAAATGCGATCATTACCGTGCCCTGCTCATTGATTTTTTCATGGTTGCCTAAAATCCACAGATTAAGTCCCTAACTGTTTGGCATGGCAGGACCTTGCCTACCCCTCCCGCTCCAGACTTATCTTTGCCCATCACCGACCTTGAAATTTAGACACCCCCTCCTGCCCACTGGGCTGCCTGTGGGGAGGCAAACCAGAGCAATGGTGATGAGCGAAGATCTAAATCCTGCCTCCGACACAAGTAGGAGACCTTGGGCACATTTCTGATTCTCCCTGAGCTCTAGTTTTGTCATCTGTAAAATGGAAATGGTAATCACACCCACCTTACAGGGCTGTTGTGAGGATTTAATGAGCTTATGTATATAAGACGATTGTCAGAATGTCCAGCACGTGGCACGTAACCAGTGAGCAGTAGGCGTTTCCCATCGCCATTATCACCCTGCGGCTGGCAGAGCCCAGCCGGCGCTCACATTGCTCTAACTTGGCACCTGTGTCCTCTCTCCCTGAATGAACATCCCCTGCTTGGCTGCCCAACAAAGAATCACCTTTAAGTGTCAGCTCAAGTGCTCCCCAATCGGGGATCCTCCCTCGCATCGCAGGGCAGACTTAGGGGATCTTTCTCTCACTCCCAGCCCTCCCGACAATTTTCAGTTACAGCTTCATTGTGGCATGGGTTTCTCCCTGTTTTAAATGGCAAGTTTCTTGAGGATCAAGACTGTTTTTGACATCTCTATACTCCTGGCTTCTAGTAGGGTGTGAGGCACAGAGGGGGGCATTCAATATACATTTGCAGGATGATGATGAGGGGCGGGTAGAGGGAAGGATGGGAGGAAAGAAGCGGGAAGGAGGAAGGAAGGAAGAGAGTGTAGTATCTGGAGAAGAGTTAGAAATTCATGATGGCAGGAAGTGATGGGGAAGACAGAGGAGGCCACAGAGAGGGTCTCAGGGACACCGTGAGGAGCCTGGGTCAAGGACTGATGAGTCACCTATGTGTGGTCTTGGAGGTTGTCAGCTCCTCAAAGCCAAAGGTCTCATCTCTTCTGCCCTTTGTATCTCCAGAACCAAAGACAGTGTCTTACACATATCGAGCAGCCCAGACCCATTGTTCAATGAGCACAAGCTCCTGTCGAGTGACCGAGACATCTTTGGTGCTTAAGATAAGCCCTGGGCATGCCTGGATCTCATGGATTTCCTCAGAACCACATCCCACTCCACTTTTCTGCTTCTGATGGGCAGGGCACCAGGAGGCAAGGGACACAGTGCTTCTGCCAGTGCATCTCGGGGTTCACGCATCTCCTTGCAAAGGTTGTCACACAATGGGACGGAGGTGCGGGTGGATGAAGTGGGTGACATGTTTCCCGCCCCATCTCCTTCCCCCACAACACTATCGTGGGGATGTACAGCTGAAGGTCAGGAACCAGGGGTGCATGTGGACACATAGGACATCGGGGTTACCTCCAAGCTGTTTGCATTAGCCCCACACTGGAGCTTGCTATCTGCAAAAGCCCATGTATTTCGAGAGTATATCTCACAGACAAATTACTTCCTGCCAATTTTCTCTTCAGTATCATAATGCCAGTTTATTGCAAACTGCTGCTGTGCTTGCAGCCTGCCAAATTTTAATGGTACAGCATCCTCGGCCGCTTGCCTTCCCCGCCCCCACGGGCCAGGACAGACTTGGGTACAGCGTGGATCCCACTGGGCTTGCCTGAGAGTAGGCAACTGCTGCCCACATCTAACAAGACCCCAGCTCCCAGTGCCTGAGAGTTTTAGGGGTCTCATGGAAACTCAGTGAGTGTCTTAGGAACATGCCTGGTGTTACTCCTGGCCAACGTTGGGAAGTTTGGGCCTCTCTGCTCATGGAGATCAAATAAGAAGCAGACGTGTCCTGTAAATAGTGGACTTGAGGTTGAAAATGGCCTTGTGCTTGAGGCAAGGCAGGGTCCGAAAAGGAGTAGAGCCAGCGATGCGGGTCTGTTGCCCTTTGTCTTCGTTCCAGCCCGGCTCAAGGCCATCACTTCCAGGAAGCTCACCTATGCCCCCCAGCAGAATTAAGTTCTAGGGAAGGGGATGGAGGTGCCGACGGCGGAGGGCTAGTCTTGCCTGTGTTCTCCCTACTTGCTCTCAGGGATATCTGACCAACTTCTTTTCATCCTTTACGCAAGTCTCAGCTTCAGACACCTGCCCTTCCAGGGAGCTTTCCCTGATGCCCTCAAACAAGGTGAGCTGCCCCTCCTCGATACTTCCCCATCTTCTTACACTTTCTCGACTCTACTGAACATAGGCTATGGCTTAGGTGAAGGCACGGTTGTCTTCTTGTTCTCGTGGCCCCCATGTCCTGAACAGCATCTATAACACACAGTAGGGGCTTCCATGATGTTGAATACAAGGTGACCTCATTTCTAATGCGAGTCCCTGCTGTTGGGTGTCCTTTCTGCATAGTTTCTAATGCCCTGTTCCTTCATGTCTCCAGGGTCAAGGTCTCCGCTCCTTCCTCCCCTGTGCCAGCCAAATCCCCAGATTTAGCATTAGGCTGCCAGATTCTAGGCTCTGAGTCAGGAAGCGAGGAGACTCCCAGATTGATGCTAAAACTTGTTAGCAAGTTGTATGTAATTTTATAATGTTTCTGGTAAGTGCTAATTGCCTGTTCCTTAAATATTTCTTGTTCTACTGGGAAGCAACGCAATTGCAACTATGAATGCATTTCCTACAGCTGGCTGCCCCCATGGAGGGGGACTGAATTTCTAGGCTCCAAAGAGTACTCAGATTTTGATGGCGCCTGAGTCCCCTCCCCCACCCTGATCTGCAATTGTGACAAGCAGAACTGGAAGAATTTCTAGAAAATAAATCCCCCAATTTTCTTACCCAGGGGCTCACACTTTTAATGAGGGGGGAGGGGTGACACTGTGGTGCCACCTGCTTGCCCCAGGGAAGCTTCTCTTTCCCTAAGCTGGGGTGGAAGGTGTATTGATGTTGATGGGGCCAGGAGTGCCCAGGAGCGGTCTCTACCCACAAATGCCTCATGTCACCTGTAGAACATCTATGCCGCAGCTACCCTTCCATCGCTGAGCCAAGGTGTCTATCCTGTATGGGATCCCCCAGAAGCTGGATAAAAGGAGGACTAGAGTGGAGATGGAGTTTGTTCTAAAGCTTTGGGCCACGGGTGCAGGTTGGGAGAGGAGCTGCAGGCCTAGGGAAGCAGGGTAGGGAGTGGGCTTTTAACTGTTTCCTAAATGCCGGCCCTGTGTTGGGAGGTTCACGACACTGAGTCCTTGGAAGACCCCTGTGAGATCAGTGTTTATCAGCCCCTCTTCACAGGTGAGAATACCCAGGTTCAAAGATGTGGAGGGACTGGCTAAGACCACACACAGAGCCAATGGGAGAACTCGATTACAAACTGGGTCTGTCTGACCCCAAAGCTATGGGACAATGCAGAATGCCTGGCTCTTGCTTTAGAGTGTGGGAAGCTGAGAGGGTGTGGAGGAAGGGTGCTTGATTGTGCTTGTGTAGAAAGTCATCACAACTTAATCTGAGAGCTTTTCTGAGCATACGCCATGTGCCAGGCACTGGGCTCAGGCCTGCAGGCCTGAAGAGCTGTATTTCTGCCTAGAATGGGTTCTCAGGAGCTGGAACATGGCTTGGAATTACCATAAATGAGATGGTTCGCTCTGGCCGCAGTGTAGGGAGGGGAGGCAAAAGTGGTTGGAGGCGGATCCAAGTCACTGAGAGACTTGGCCTCAGAAAGAGTTTGCACTTCGTCCACAGGGAAGAAGAACCTGTGGAAGTTTAAATGTAGGGATGGGTCTGCCCTTCCACCTTGGACCTTTTATTTGACGGTAAAAGCCATCCGTCTCTTGCCTTTATGGTGAAGAGCCCCCTCTACTGTGAATAAAGCTACCATAAATGGAGCTCAGTTTGGATGGTGTTAATAGACTGAGTGTTGGTGCCTCCCCAAATTCATATGGTGAAGTCCTAACCTCAAAGGTGCTGGATTTGGAGATGGGGCCTCTAAGGAAGTAATAAACGCTAAATGAGGCCATAGGGGTGGGGCCCATATCCAATAGGATTAGTGTCCTTATAAGAAGCGACACCAGAGAGCTTGTGCTCCTTCCCTCTCTCCCTGTGCAAGCACCAAGGAAAGGCCAGGTGAGGACACAGTGACAAGGCCACCCAGACTAGAGACTGAATCAGCCAGAACCTTGATCTTGGATTTCTAGCCTTCAGAACTGTGACAAAATAAACTTCTGTTTCAGCTCCTAGCCTATGGTATTTGGTTATGTCCGCCTGTGCAGACTAGCACACATGCCTTGGATTTGAGGTGTCTGAAGGAGAAGTGTATAAAATGTGTCACAGGGAGACCGATATGCAAATGCAGAACAGATTTGGAAGTCACCAGTGTTTAGATTGAGCTGGAAGCCATGGGAGTAGATGCAATCCTGAAAAAGAGGATGGAAAGCTGAGGAGAGACCCTGGGGAAGTGCCTGCTCTGTGGGGGTCATGAGGGGCCATGCAGAAGCCTGAGGGAGCAGCCAGAGGGGTGGCAGATGATCAGGAGGCTGCAGGTGACAGAAGCCCAGAGAGCAGGATGGGAAGTCACATCAGGATACCAGGGGACTTAACCGACCCAGCTTTATTCATGGTAGAGGGGGCTCTTCACCATGAAGGCAAGAGATGGATGGCTTTTACCGTCAAATAAAAGGTCCAAGGTGGAAGGGCAGGCCCATCCCTACATTTAAACTTCCACAGGTCTTCTTCCCTGTGGACGAAGTGCAAACTCTTTGAGGCCAAGTCTCTCAGTGACTTGGATCTGCCTCCTACCACTTTTGCCTCCCCTCCCTACACTGCGGCCAGAGCGAACCGTCTCATTTCCCAGCCGGTCTGAGGAGTGGGAGCCCTGGATGCGGAGTGCAGGTGGGAGGCAGGGACGCAGCGCCAGGCCACCTGCAGGACAGGCAAGGAGCTCTGTTCCCTGGCAGAAGGGTACACGCTCCGGAGTGGGTAACAGTGCTGATCACCGAGGGCTTGGGTGCAGAGGAACCTCAGTGGCTCCCAGGGAAGACACCTCTCTGAGCCAGGACTGTGCAAGGAGTCACCACTATTCTTTCCGTTTTATGAGTGGGAGATTGAGGCTCCGAGAGACCACAGGACTTGGCCAATCCCACAGCTGGGACCATGCTGGGATTCACCAGGTCTGGTCCAATTCCAGAGTCCATTCCATCTTCACAGAAACAGATGCCTCTGTGAGCAGGACCCACTTGGACTGCTGGATTAACGATGTACAGACATGTCCAGACTCTCTTCCTCATCTGTCACGAGTCTGAGGAGGACTTCCCTAATCTGTGACCAGCAGTCCCACCGTGGATGTTTTTCGACTGCTTTAGTTTTCTGTTCTAGTCCGTGTGGCTCCCTGCTGTAATCCCAGCCCCCAGCATCATGCTGGTCATGTGACAGGGTCATCACTACTGGCTGGGCGAGGTAGACACATGGGCTGATGAACAAAACCACAACTGCTAGTAACGAGGAGCCTGGGCTCATGCCATATGGCTCATGGGACTGGGGCAAGGTATTGGCTTCTAAGAGATTTTATAAGGAATTGAAATTCTGTCACTTTGGAGACCCCTGGTAGAGGGGGGAAACATCATGGGCTTTGAAGCCAGCGAGACATGGAGTTGAATCTCGGCTCTTCCAGGTCCCAGACTCCATGTGACCCAGGCAGGACACTCCACCCTTCTGGGTTTCAGATTCCTCAGGTACAAAAGAGCAGCCATCGGCTAGCTGTCACACTGAATGAGATGAGGCAGAGTTTCTCATACTGGTGTGTAGCTACAAATCCCCTCTTAAAAGAAGGCTTACAAGGAACAAAAGAGAAGAAAGGAGAAGGCAGGATCAGAGCCTGCCCTGCTAGGCAACCCTTACCCAACTTTGGTGGTCCCTGAGGGTACCCCAAATGTTTGCGTGACATTGTTGAAAACCTTGAGAAAATTAGCATAAAGCTTCTGGCACATAATGGGCATTCAATGTTCTGTCCCTTTCTTTTCCGGTGAAACCATGCCAAACAAATCTAATTCCTCTTTCCTACATGACAGCCCTTCAGATATTTAGACACAGCTCTCAGCTCTCCCCTGAGTCCACTCTTCTCCCGAATGCACTTTCAGGGGGCTCTTAACCTTTCTCACAGGGTTTGACTTCAGCCCTCTCCCTGCCTATCCCCACAATTAAGCCCAATTCTTGATGCCCGAGAATCAAGCATCACTAACTCCCTGGGGTAAATTCTAGTTGCTAAGTTTTCGAACCCTCACAGAGGACTTGCTATTTATTCCCACTTCCTCTTATCCTGGTGACTTAGCCAGTAGCTCTACCCCGTCGAGGTCTTTCTGCACATTTGTTTGCTGAGTGTTGACTGTCATCCCTTTCCGGCTCATGCTATTTATGGCTTATCCATACCATTGATAAAATATGGACAGATTAAGGGCAGGTGGGTGGCACACAGGATCATTCCTCCCCACTTCTGGAAACGTTCACTGCTGAACATCCAGAGAACTTCAGACATGGGGGAAACTTGAAACTCTGAGTCCAAATCCATTCCCATTTTTCCAAGTAGTGAGAGTTAGAGCTTGGCCCTGAGTTGGCGTCTCCTGATTTCTCTCTGCCGCCCCCCAGCTGTGTGTAACTCTGATGTACCCGAAGAGCCATTTGCTTAACTACCTGTGTCCTCACTCATTAGTCACCCATAATTGCAGTGCAATTCTTATTTTCACATCCTTGACCACAGTTACTCTTCACAGAAGCCCTGGGACCTAGGGTGTATTATTACCTCCATGTCCCAGATGAAGAAACAGAGCCTCAGGGAGGTTCCCTGACCTGGCATGGGGCTAGAGAGGGACAGAACCAGGATGTGAACTCAGCACTTGTCATCCCATAGGTCCTCTCTGGCTGCTATTCTGTCTCCCCTCGACATGTGCTTCTTGTTCTTAGAACAGGACCTACGCTGTCCTAGCCTCCAGAACCTGGGGAGAAGAGGTTTCTGTTGTTTTAAGCCCCCCAGTGTGTGGTCCTTTGTCAAAGCAGCTGGAGGAAACTGACAGGCCTCCTGTGTACCCAGCTTGGAGACAGAATACAGGTCCTGGTGCAGGAAGAACTCCTGGTCCCTGGGGGTGGGGGTCACACTGAGCAGAATAAGAGCCTTTTGGAGTTGCTCCCCCCCCACTCACCTCATACAGAGTTATCAGGTCTCTGAACGGGGGTGGAGAAAGACCTCTCTCTCATCCCCTGCCCCCTGTCTCTCTGAGTCATTTTCAAGACCCAGGGCTCACTTTCTCGATAGAGCCTTTCTAGATGCCGCACACGGGATGACCACCCCTTCTCCATGCTCCCACTGGCTGTTGGCCACAGATATCTTGCTTTTATAATAGCTCGTGTGTTTCCTCCTCTGTCTCACCCCTGGAGTGCAGACCCCTTGCAAGGGCTCAGATCTGATGCATCTGTTCCCTGAGTGCTGGGCTAAGCTCTGCCACCTACCAAATCTGCCAACCAAATGCTCGGGGGATGGCTTCTGCTCCCCTTTCTGTGGGGATTGGCATTAGCAGTCATCACCAATGGGAAATCTGGAAGCACACAGAAGGCTGATGATGGTGGTGGTAGCTCCTGGACCCAGAGTTCACTGTTCCCTTAATGCCGGTTCCCAGTGAGATTCAAGTCACCCTCATCTGTATCCTCCTCAGGCCACCAATGGTGTATGTCTGTCCCTAGCCCCATGCACAGTCACTCAGCACTATACGACATCCAAGTATGGCAGGTTGGGAAGCTCCAAAAGTCTATAGGGTCTTTTAAAAGTCTACACAAGCCAGGTATGAATTGCAGATGAAACGAATGTACGCCCTTAGTGCTGTGTGACCTGTGCCTCAAGTGGTTTATCCCAGATAATCCTCAAAACAATCCAGGAGACCCACTGGCCAAAGAAAGCTGAGGCTCAGACAGGTTGAATAATATGCCTAAGGAGAGGAAGCTAGTGCGGGACACAATCAGAATTCGAACCCAGGGCTTGCTGACTCCACATCCGGACCCCAAGTCTGACTGCAGAGTGAGTGGATAAGCCCCCCAACAGCAGTTACCTTCGTAAGAAGCCTTGAATCCCAGGGAGCTGCCGCTGCTATCGGTTTGGAACAAGAGCCACATTTGGTGGTTGGTGCTGACAATGAGATCTGGGACCGACGTACCTGTCAGGCTGTCAGGAGAGTGAGATTTAGAGATGTGCCCCCCACTCTGGCACCCCACAGAATGACTAGGAGCTCTACCCAGTCAGGCAAATTCGGGGCCCATGGTGTTTAACACTGGAGCCCAGAGGCATGTGATCCAGCGGCTGGGAGACTCACCACCTCTCCCCTCCGGCCATGGCTTGTGTTTACCCGTGACCCCTTAGCCCAGACCCCTGGGCTCATGAGGGAGACCTGTGTCCTTGCTTTCTCAGGGGCCGGGGTTAGGTGTAGCCAGATCTACTGCAGGGGTGTCTACACTCCTTCCACCTTTGATTTCTCACATGAACTACTGCAGAAAAGACACAGACAGAAACCCATTTCCCTAATTGAGCCCAGCCATTCCTTTTAATGAGACATCTCTTTCCGTTCCATATGGAAATATCTGCTTCCATATATGAAGCAAGGCTTAAAGTGCACCTGTCACTCCGGGGCCACATTCTTTCTGAAGAACAGAGCTTAAGCATGGGGAGGATTCTACTCACATTAACCAAATACCTATCCAAGCCAGACAATTTTCCTTCCGTTCTCTTATTTAATGACCCCAGTAGCCCAGTGAGGTAGGGGTTGTGTTATCCCCACCGTATGGATGAGAAGATAAGGGTGCAAAATGGGCAGTGGCTTTCCCAAGGTCAGCCTGATGGAGAGTGGCAGAGCCAGAGTCCACAGCAGAGGCTGGGCTTTCCAGAAGGAACCTGGCTTCCTCTTGCTGCTGAGACCAGACAGATCACCAGCACAGACCAGGGGGCGGTGGTGGAAGGTGTGATTGGATTCATGGGTCTTAATCTCTGCTCCATTCTGGGGTCTCAAAGCTTGCGGGGGGCCCTGAGTTGGCTGTATGAGATGATCAGCACAGTGTGAGTGCTGTGGGGGTGGGGCTGGGATAGATACCTGGGGCACATCGGCCTGGCCCGTGTGACATCGCAGGGCTAGGCTGCTGGCATTCTGTAGTGAGTAAGGATTGAGGCCAAGCCAGGGCTGGCTCCTAACTCTAGGGTGGCAGAGTCCATCTGACCCAATTCTGACAACAAAGGAGTCCGACAATTTTGCCATGTGTTTCCCTAAAGTTTGAGATGGATGCTGGCCTACAGAGATCTGAGGGTGGTGGGAGAGCCCCTGGGCTGTTATAGAACTCGTTGGGAGCTCACTCAAAACTTACAGAGACCTGAGTGTAAGCCCTGGAGCTGTCATTCATTTGCTGTGGGGCCCTGGGCAAGTGGCTGAGCCACTCTGGGATTTTTCATTTTGTGTTAAATGAGGGGATTGGTTTGTAAGAATCTTTCCGGCTCTGCTGTTCTAAGGTTCTCTCTCTGACAGAGCTCACTAGGATTTTGTCCTGGGAGGAGACAGAACCAGGACCCTGGCCTTCTGAGCACCATACAGGGCAGGTGAGTGATGGGGATGAGCCAGAGGAGAAAGTGAGTATGACGGCTAATTTTATGTGTCAATTTGCCTAGGCCATGGAGTATCCAGATATCTGGCCAAACATTATTCTGACTGTTTCTGTGAAGATGACTTTGGAGGACTTTAACATTTAAATTGGTAGCCTGAATAAAGCAGATTGCCCTTCCCCATATGGATGGGCCTCATCTAATCAGTTGAAGGCCTGCATGGAACAAAAAGGCTAGCCCTCTCCCAAGTAAAAGAGAATTCTTCCTGCCTGCCTGCCTTCCATCTGGGATGTTTCCTTTTTTTTTTTTCCTTTTTCCTGCCTTGGACTTGAACGGAAACATCAGCTCTTCCTGGGTCTAGAGCCTGCTGGCCTTCGGGCTAAAAGGCCATCATCCGCTCTCCTGGGTCCCAGCTTGCCAGCCCACCCTGCAAATCGTGGGGCTTGTCAGTCTCCATTATCATGTGAACCGATTCCTTATAATAAATCCCTGGCTCTCTGTGTCTATCCTATTGTTCTGTTTCTCTGGAGAATCCTGATTAATAGAGTGGAATAGGTGGGGGGAAGATATCCTTCAGGCTCACATCCCATTCCTTTCTCCTAGGAGATTCCAAGTACCAGCCATGTCACCTGATTCTGAGGGTAACATTGTGAGTCCTTTAACTGCCCTGAAAGGATCTTCTCTGGCAGGTGTGGGGAAGGTGTGGGAAGTGCCCAGAACAGAACAGCTCCTGCACAAGGCAGCTAGGACTGAAGAGCTATTTCTCCTTCAGCATGAAAACCAGAGGGCATTGGCCTGGGGCTAGCCTGGTGGGGAAGGGGTATGGCACGGGATGCTGTCCTGGACTGAAGTTAAAAGGCATGAACTCAAGTGCTGGTTCTGCCACCAACCAGCTTTGCAACCTTTGGGACTCAGTTTCCCCACCTGTTAAATGGGGATAACAATACAACTAAATGAGATATCTGATGTGAAACTTCCCTTCCCAGTGCCTGGGCACACAATGGATGTTCAGTGTATAGGAAAACTTCCCCACCCCCACCCCCCTATCTGGACAAGGGAGATGAGAGAGATCAGGCCATCTGTGCCGGGCCACATGCACAGAAGCGTTCTCCTGTGTTTATGTCAGGCTAATGATGGAGGGCAAAGGAAGATCCAACAGAATGGAATCCCAGGACAATGCGGCATTATTCTCTCCCTTGTCTAGACCATGTGAGCCTTTCTTGGCTCAGGAATTGTGGCCACCGTGTGTACAGGGTCCCAAATCCCTGACACTATTCATTTCCCAGATAGTTCTGAGCTTGCAGGGAGGTCAGCAACCACACTTCCACTGTCTCTGTCTGAAGTCAGACTGCCATGGATGGACATGGCCTTGAGGAGAAACCCGTGGGTGGCAGAAGCAGGGGCCAAGCAGAAGCAGCCCACCACGTAGAATGCTCCAGGTGCACACCCAGGACCTCAATTCCCCCTCCTCCCTGAGAAACTGTTCCTTCTGCCCACTCTTCCTGGGAGCTCCTAAAGAGAATGTGGCCAGTGTTCTGTTTCCTTCAGTCAGAGGAGAGGCGCTGGTCCCCTGTGCTTGATGCAGCATGGCCCTGGGGACCAGACAGGACGCAGCGCACCATCCCACCACCCCCAGGCCAGGACCATGTGCTTCCTGCCCTCTGGACCACAGCCCTGCTTCACTTACACATAGAGAACGGTTTTCTGGTCTCCGTCCTGCCCGCCGTCCCCGACCGTCAGGGTGTCGTAGCCCCTCTCCAAGTCAAAGTCCTCAAAGGCCAGCTTGATCACCTGGGGAGGGAGCACTGGGTTAGGGAGCAGGCAGGGGCTTCTGGGAGACACTCGTACAGCTCTGAGAAGTTCCCTCATTAGGTCCCGATGCCCAGAGTCCCTGGGACACCACCTCACACAGCCCCTGATCCAAACGGAGCATTTCCACACCACCTTTTGGAGTGTCAACTATTTCTCTCCAGGCCTTACAGCCTCTGGGGTCCCCTGATGTTTTCCAGAGATGTTCACAGCACATCTGGCCAATTCTGGGGGCTGCCACGGCAACATCAGGCACATCTGGCCGGCTGTGAGAAGATTAGATTCTCTCTTCATGCTTTAACGCACAGAAGTCCCCGTGGACTTGGTGGCAATTTTTCAAGCCACATGTGGAATCTCAGCCATCTTGCCAGCCCCCGGGGACTTGCAGAAGTTTCTCTTAGCCTCTCCTCTGCCTGCTTTTCTCTATCCTCTTTTGTTTATTCGTTGAATAAATGAATGTTCCAGGAAGGTTTCAACAAGATTCTTTTCTCTTAATTTGTGTTAGTCCTGCCTTACACAATATTTACTAAGCACACACCATGTGCCAAACTTAGGAGGTGGGGTTTCAACAGTGAGCATGGTCCCTGCCCTTGGTGACAGAACGGAAGCTGAGAACCACCAAGCCCCTGCCAGGTGGCAGGTGTTCCAATGAGGGCTGTAGGTGCACAGAGAAGCCTGGGGCTCATGGAGCCTGCGGTGGGGGCTGGAGGAGGTCTGTCCGTGAGGGTGCTGTCTGAGGGTTCTGAAGGCTGAGGAAGACAGTCAGGCCACAGGGGGATGCTGGGGGATGGAGGGGGCCATCCTGAGGAGTCAGATGCACAGGGCCCGAGTTTCGGCAGAGATGGGACATTCCAGAACAAGTGTTCACTGCCTGGTCAATGGAAGGTCTGCAAAGTGAGCACAGCTGCCGGCTGTTTCACTCTGGGGCACCATATGGCTGGGCCTTCAGTGCAAGGAGGGGACTCAGGAAGGTCCAGAACTTGAGAAATTTGCCTGGAGCTAAGTCCAAAGGGTCTTAAAATCTCCTCTGGCCCAAAGAGCTGGGGTTTATTCTGGGGGGAGTGGGTAAGAAAAGTTTTAAACAGCGGGAGACAGGGGCACATTGGTGTTTGAGAAAAACATCAGTCTGGCAGCTTGTGTAGAAACAGATGTGGCAGGAGCGAGGCCAGAGGTGGTGGGGAGGGTTCCCGTCCAGGTGAGTGATGGAGGAGGGCGGTGGGGATGGAGAAGAGAGACAGGTCTTAGCAGTATTTAGGGCTTTGTGACTGCATGGGTGTGGGAACCAAGGGAGGGGGAGGGATTCAGGATGACCTGTGGGTCCCTGGACGGGTGGGAGGTGGTGCCATGAACAAAGATGGGACACAGGGAGCACCACTCCTAATGGCTAATCTGGGCCTCTTTTTGTCTGTTTCATTTTTTAAAAAAAGTTTTTATTTAAATTCTAGTTAGTTAACATACAGTGTAATATTAGTTTCAGGGGTAAAATATAGTGATACCACGCTTCCATACCGTACCCAGTGCTCATCACAGCAAGCGCGCTCCTCAATCCCATCCCCTGTTCCCCCCTCCCCCATCTCCGTCCCCTCTGGGAACCATCAGGTTGTTCTCTAGAGTTAAGAGTCTGTTTCTTGGTTTGCCTTTCTCTTTTTTTCCCCTATGATCATTTGTTTTGTTTCTTAAATTCCATGTATGAGTGAAATCATATGGTATTAGTCTTTCTCTGACTGACTTGGTTTGCTCAGCAGTATACTCTCTAGCTCCATCCACATCCTTGCAAATGGCAAGATCTCATTCTTTTTAAGGGATGAGTAATATTCCATTGTAGATATCTCCCACATCTTCTTTATCCATTCATCTGCGGTTCCAATGTGATGAAGATCTTCCATCTCCCAGTGGGGAGGCTGGAGGTGTTCCTTTGTGTTCTATTCTACGACTCAAGGAGTAGAGAATTCCATGGTTGGTTTTTCCTCATTGTGCAGGTCTCCTCTGTGCGAACCCACATACTGGCAGGGTGCTGGCACAGCCTCACTCCCCGGTGCCTTCAGGGACCTCAGGAGCCACCTGCTGCCACACTGATTCATCAGCCCGGCTGCCATGTCCGAGGGCCCCTCCACACTGGGCATGGCATTCTCAGGAGCATCTCTATATAAGAACACCCATGAGCACAGAACAGGAAAGTGGAGGCCAGAAGAAATGTTAAAGGACACTTCCCAGAGGAAATGAAGCCGGGGCTGAGTTTGGGAGATGAACCCGAGTTAGCTAAATGAGTAAGGGAGGGAGAGCCATTGAGAGAGGGAGGAGCAGGTGAATGGGCAAAGGTGTGGGACACGAGACTCATTAGAGACTCCTAACGGATCTGCAGTGGTTGAATGAAGAGGGGAGTGGAGGCTGGTGCTGGGAGGAAGTGGGAGGAGTAGAGCAGGAAAGGCTGTCTGTCCTGCTGTCGGTCATGATTTGGGCTTTGCCCTAAAGACAAGGGGAAGTGATGGAAGGGTCATGAGCAAAGGTGTGACGTGCGATTTTTGTTTTCGGAGCAACAGCACTGAGGGATGGTGGGAAACCAGGAGAGCCATCTCTGGGCTGTGGCAGTCACGTGGGGGAGGGGGAAGGTGGGCCTGCAGCAGGCAGCGGCTGGGGTGCGCTCAGAAGGAGGGATGGCATGGAATGGTCGGCAGTGAGTGGGGATGCCTTCGCCCCTCTGATTGTCCCATTGCCAGGCCAGCTCACCCCTCACGCTCCCTGATGGCCAATGGCACCATCACGGGACTATCTGCTTGGCCCGGAATCTCCTTCCCCTCTCAGCCTCCCTGGTCCTGTCCTGATGTCACCATTTCCCAGCCAGATGCACACCGAGGGACCCGGGGCATCTGCTCCCTGCGGCCCTCCCCATTGCAAGCCTGTGTGTCTCCCTGAGCTCCTGGGCATCCCCTCATATTGGCCCGTTCACGACTCTGGTTGGCACAGACCCCTCCTTCCCTGCTGGCTCCGCTAGCAATGTCTCCTCCCTGACGCCCGTCTTTTCCAGGTGCTCCCATACCCTTCCTCACCTCTGGGTCCGCACTTACCTGCTGCACTGGCACTGATCTGTTTACCTGCTCCTCCACTACACTGGGAACTTCCGGGGGCAGGGGGTGGGCAGGGGCCAGGTCTCCCTGTCTCTGATGCCCCTGCCTGTCACTGTACCAGGCACAGGCCAGAGGCTCAGACAGTGCTGAACCAGACAACGTTTTCCAAACCCTTCCTGGTTCTCCAGCACGGACCAATGGCTAGGCCCTCGGTTCCCCCACTGGAGTTACTGTCTAGAACATAAGGCTGGCAAACCATTTCTGTAAAGGGCCAGAGAGTAACTGTTTCGCCTTGTGCAGACCATAGGATGTCTCTCGCAACTACCCACCTCTGCTTCTGTAGCATGAACGTAGCCAGAGACAGTATGCACGCGATTTACAAAATCAAGCAATGAGCTGATTTGGGCCCACAGGGGTGAGTCTGCCGACCCCCGGTGGAGGAGATTCTTTGAGACACTTAATCACAGTTTTTGATCATCTTCTCTTACAAGATTTCTTCACTGCAAGCACGGACCTCTTACCATGTGCTCGACACTGTTTGGAGCAGTTAGGACACATCAGTTCAGGGAAACTCACAACAACCGCTACTATGAATACCTCCATTTTACGAATGGAAAAGCCATTCGTAAAATGGAGGCACAGAGATGTTAGGCAACTTGCCTAAGATCACACAGCTGAGTGGTAGAACTGGACCTCACCAGGCAGCCAGAGGCCAGGCTCTGCCACTCACTGCCTCACAGCTGCCCCAGCGGGGTCTCAGGTCCACTGGGTAGCCACCGTGACTGACCCTCCCAAATCTTCCCTCAGCTCTTTTGCTGAATCCAAGCAGCTTGGCAAACACTTGCTGCATATAAAATCCGGCAAGGCCGCAGTGCCTTCTGCAGGGGGAGGGGCCCGGCCTCTGCAGGGAGTGATGGCCCTGGACGCACACTCTCGCCCATCACCCCCTTCCAGCCAGCCTCGGGGCAGAGGACACTGGCTCACCAAGCCACCTCCAAAAGAGGGAGTGTAGGATTATTATGTCTATAATGGGAAAATACTGCTTTGAAGGCCAGAACCCAGAGCCATAAAACGATTCACATCACTGGTTAGAGCAGCCATTGATGTGAACTGCATTTTAGAGCATCTGACCCTAACGCAGGAGCTAATTACACCAAGTAGACCGTACAACAGACTAACATTGCAGTGTTGGGACAGCCCCCAGTGCACAATGTACTGATGCTTTCATTTTTTTTTTTCTCCTCTTCTTTGGCCTTTGTTCAAAGACAGGATCCTATAATGACTCATTAACTAACATGCAGATCAATCAAACTCGCAGAGTGTCGTCTTTCTGAGGCAGGAGAGTGGCAGCACATGAAATAGGCATGATCAAAGAGGCATATTTGTATATGGCTCACACACCTAATTTACACCCATCAGATAAAGGGATAACCGAACCCATCATCTAGGACGTAATTACTGAGCACCTGCTGTGTGCCCAGCACCAAGCTAGGTGCTTCCCGGAAGTTATCTCACTTGCCTGGCAACTTAGAGCAGAATCCCAATGCCGAGAGCACGGGGCAGATGGTGAATGCTGGGGATCACAAAGAGGGGGAAATGAGAGTGGGGGTACACGGAGGAGGTGGGTGCGCTGGGCCTCATGTGATGGAGGAGGTGTGGGCTCTGTCCACAGATGCTGAGAGCGTTGAACTGGGAGTGAAGAGCAGGGCAGGCAGCCGGGGTAGGGGAGGGGTGGGGGGTAAGAGCAGCCTGGCTGAGTCTGCAGTTGGCTTTTACCTGGCAGGCCAGAGTGCGTGGTCTGGACTTGATGGTGAAGATGAGGGGAAGTTACAACTCAGCATGAAGGGAGGGCTGGAGGCAGGGAGACCGGCCAAGAGGCTGGTCCAGGGCCCAGGAGTGGCAGGAGGGCTTCAGGGGAGCCTGAGTCTGTGTTTGCTGCAGAAGGCAGGAAAGGGCAGAGGTCTGGAGACTATAACTTCAGCATACAGCTGCCTTCCCAGAACAGCGGGGGATGGGAGTGAGACCATGGAGAGGGTTCCCACCCTGGGTCTAGGAGGACAGTCCTTGCTTCCTGAACACTGCCCAGGACCACCCAAAGGACAGGGATCCCAGGTCTGTCAGCCTGTGCCCAATGCCTTGGGGAGGCTGCAGAGGATCTGACCGCTCACAGGCATTTTTTTTGGAAGCTGGAGTCCAAGAGACCTAACCTGAGACAGTTTTATCCAATGATTAAATTTCTGTAAGAGCCTCCTTTCTGGGCTCCTTGCCTCTGCTGCCATCCTTCACTCTGTATCCAAACTCTGTGTCCCAGGATCCCTTAGAGCAGGGGTCGGAGAACCATGGCCCTTGGGCCACATCTGGCCTATGGACTGTTTTTGTATGGCCCATTGAGTTAAGACATGTTCTTACATTTTTAAAGGTTTAAAAAACAAATAAAGCACTACAAAGAAGAATGCAACAAAAACTTCACATGGTCCTCAAAGCCTAAAATATTTATTATCTGGCTCTTTATAGAAAAAGTTTGCTGACTTCTGGCGTAGAGCAAGGTTTTTCAAATTGGGTTCCCAGGCACCCCAGGGTTCCATAAACGTACCTGAGCAGCCATTAGCCAAGGTAGAGCAGAAGCCAGAGTGAGCAGAACCCTGCTCCAACCTAAGTTCCTTTTGATCTAGTTCATGTTTTGGGATTCTGTGACAGACATGGACAGTGGTTTACTCAATGTCTCTCCCTCAGTTTACCCATGCTTAACAGAACTCTGAGTTTGGAGTGTGGCAATGTACTTAGCTAACCTCAGAGCTAAGAGCTAAGTAACAGGGTTCTGGGCAATGAGACACAAGCTGAGGAGCCCTCAGGGCATCTTCCCACCTTTCTCCTTGCTTTCCTGGAATGCAGATGTGAGGACTGAGCTGGAGCAGCCTTCTTGTGATCATGAGGACAAGAGCCACACACAGAGAATAGCAGAGGGAAAACCAGAAGGTGCTGCAGACCCTGAAGGAACTGCTAAACCAGCCCTGGACTCTTCACCTCTAGACCTTTGGTATATGGTGAAATAAACTGTGCTTTGTTTCAGCTTCTGTGGAGGCATTTTCTATAGTTCATAGCCAATCGCAACCTAATAGCTACAGGTTCTGAAGAAAGACTTTCGCCACCATAGAAGTTTGCCAACTCTTGACCATCAGGATAAAGCTTAGCATCTTGGCAAGGACAACCTAGGCTGAAATGGCTTTCCTAGCTAATTAGAGCTCCCTTCCACATTGCTCTGCAGTAGTCCCACTTCCCCTATTCCTCCTCAGAGCACTTCTCTGAGCTCCTGAGGGCTGACCTTGGCCCACCCAGCCTTGGTTTATGAATTCTGTCAGTTTGACCATTAGCTCCAAGAAAGGAAGGGAAGTTCCTTTTCCTGGACATAGCCTGCACAGTGATTCCTGGCCAGATCTTGCTGGGGGCCCAGGGCAGGGTTGGACGGGTGGCTCTTGGGGTGGGGAGGAGGGGAGGCCAGTGGGAAGGCTGACCTTAACCCCAGGAGTTCAAGCAGAATGCCCTGAGCACCCTTGAGAAGGCTTTGGAGGAGGCTGGGAACGAAAGCCCAGGGGCAGAGACTGAAAACTTTCAGACGTTTTGGAACTTTGGTCACTACTTCAGGTTGAATTTTGGAGGCTCAGAGAGTAGCAAACCCGTTCATCCATTCATTGGCTCTTTCATTCACTGATTGATGAGTTCATTTATTCACTTAGTCATTCAACAGTTAAAATGCACTTGCCACATGCTGGGCTTTGGGAAGGAAATGGCAAGCAAGCTAAACATGGCCACTGCCCTGAGAGACCCCACAGTCTGGAAGAGGCGATGCATGAGTCTGTGGAAAACACCATACAGTGTGATGGGTGCTGGAGTCAGAAGGGGATGGGGCAAGTATGAGGGCCACGGAAAGTCCTGGCTAGCGGAGGGCCAGGGCTTGCCTTCAAGAACAGAGGAGGGGGTGTGGGGACATCAAGGCCACAGCCAGGTGTGGGGAAAGAGGAACGCCAAGAGGTGATGTGAGGTGAGGACAACTTTAAGAGGAACAGAATCAGGTTTAAGACTTGGAGGAGGCCATTAAGGGGTCATGAGGAACGGGCTTAGGGGCACCTGGGGGAAAGCCCTCTGGTGGCCAGCATCTCACATGGGGCCCAGCACAGACAGGGCACGAATCAATGTTTGCTGAATGAGTAAGTGAGTGAGCAAATGGGCCAGCAACTGTGCCCCTGACATTTGCACTAGGAAGCGATCATTTGCCCGGAGAGTAATTTCCCAATTCTTCAGGTGCACAAAGGGAAGAGTGACACTGGTAATCCCTGAGGAGGGAATAATCAAAACCCTGTTATCTTTGGCTTTGAAGTTCATGAAATGAGATTTCCTTTCTCTCTCCAGTCCATGCCCCCTCCCCCGACTCTTCCCCGCCCCCCGCCCCCCCATCTGCCTTGCTTTTACTTCTCTTGTAAAGGTGGATTGACTCTCCTGCTCAAACCCAGCAAGGTTCACATACAAATCAGATCATAGGTCTCAAGTTCATACTGAGGAGCTGCAAAAGAAAGGCAGATGTGTGCAGGTAGGACGTGGGTCTGGGCTTTAGTTCTGACCGCAGAAATTCCATCAGCACGTCTTCCGGGAGGCCCGGCTGAGAGGTCCTCACAGAAGGAGGCCCCAGGGCCCCACGGGGGCAGGGCTGTACCTGAGGAGCTACCTGACATGGGGCCAGGTCTCCTCCGTCAGTCATTAATGTATCCAAACACCTGCTGAGCTCCTCCTATGCCAAGCACTGTCCCTGCTTTCAGGGTGCTCTTGGGCTATGGGGGAAGGAGATTCTAAACCCAGTGCGACATGATATGCACACAGACAAAAGGTGCTGATGGAATGCTGTAGGAATAGAGGAAGAACCAAGATCTGGTGGAGTTAGGAGGGCTTCTCAGAAGAGGGGGTATTTGGACTGTGTGTTAAAGGGGGACAGGAACTTGCCTGGAGGGGAAGGGAAGGCACACGGGGACAGGATGTCAGACAGAGGTCTGAAAGGGCCGTGTGCATCTATGAACCAGGAGTTTAGTGTGGCTGAAGCCAGGGCTGCCCCCGGGGTGGGGGGTGGTGGTGGGTGCTGTGTGCTTTGCTGCGAGGCAAGGGGGTTGTTGTTTAGCACACAAGCTTGGCTGGTCAGAGCCACCAGGGTGCCCTTCAAAGGTATAGTCCAGGCACCCATCCCAGATCCATGGGATCCTATCTTGGAGGAAAGAGCTCTGGAATTTGTGTCTTAAGTTCTCTCCAGGTATTTTTCTGATGATTAACCAAATTTGGGAAATAGTATTGTGAGTAGAATGACTATAAGGACTAAGATAGCCCAAATGGCCAGGTGGGGCTCACATTTCTCGAGGACATCTCAACCAAAGGGAGAATGTGGAACCATCTGGAGTAGGCCAACATCACTTGCTCTGAGCCTTCTTTCTTCTCCCCGAATCTGCCAAGCTTCCAGGAGGATGGCCTGGGTATTTTTAATTATTTTATTCTTAGTTTACTGAGTAGAGACATACCCCTCACCTGCCGCTCCAATAAGACCGTAAGTTCTTGTCCCCACAGTGCATTGCTGCACGGTCCATAGGTACTCAGCCAATGCTGGTGTCTTGATATATTCTTGGCCATTTCCACACCAGAGCATTTCGTTTCTCTTCGGACCTTCTTATTGCCCTTGGGGGGCCCTAGTTACTGGAACATTCACAGCTCCCTCTCAAGCTCAGCCCACAGAGGTCCTACAAGGGGGATGGCATTCCAGCAAAAGTCCTCAGGTCCACAGATATCCAGGTGCCTGGATGAATAATCATCTCATGATCATAAGGAGGGGCAGACATGTGTCCTGCTCTGCACAGTTATAGGCAAAACCCCAGCCTCTCCTAATACCATCCTTCTTCACATGCTCCACGCAAGAGAGCCCCTGCATTCTCAGTCCATGTGCCTCTCACTTATTTCAGATCCTCCTACATCTTCACTCTCTTCCTCTTCGCCTGCTCTGCCCTTAGCCTGCAAACATATTCCAGTTTCCAATATCCTAAACAAACACTCTAAGTAGCCCCAAGCTTTCTGTCCACCTTACCTCCCTCTCATGCCCTTTCTCCTTCCTTCACGTCACCTTGAGACTTGTCAGAGGGGCTCTCTGGGCTCCCTGCTCCTAGAGACTCCCTTCCCGCTCATTCTCTCCCCACCCCACAGCTGTTTCTGCCCCCAGAGCTTCACTGAAAGGTCCTCTTCCAAGGCCAAAGCCAATGGTCTCTTTTCGGTTTTTCCCAGCAAGACCCGTTCCTTCCCACCATTGTCAGCGTATCCTGCATGGAAATTCTTTTTCTCCTCCTAACTTATGCTGCTCTTCCTCTGTGTCTTGCATTGGATTTCTTTTATCTATAAGGATGGTGTTTGTTTCCAGATCCATTCGGAATCTTCCGATTCTCTTTGCTTCTCTCCAGGAAGTGTTCTATTCCTTAGGCTTCTATTCTCACCCATGTGCTGAGGAGGTAACATTCAATCTCTCTACTGAACCCAGATTTACCCGATTTCCAACTGGGTAACATCCAAATGTCACTGCATGAAACACAGGGACTTCAAATGCACCGTTTTCCTCTTGACCCTGTAAAACATGTCCCTCCCCTTCCATTTCCTTTTGAAGCCTCCCATCGGTCCAAGTCGGAAAGTATCGCATCATCATTTGTTTGTTCACCGAATCAATATTTGCCGTATGCCCACTATGTGCCAGGCACTGTGCTGGTCACCTGGGATACAATGTTGAGTAAGACCCTCCTTTTCTCTCCATCCTCACATCCAGTCAGCCACCAAGTGCAATTCCATTCCCTACATTTCTCTTATATCTGTCTCCCGCTCAGTATTTCCAAAGCCTTGGTGGATGCCCCCATTTTTCTTACTTGGGTAACTGTTTCTGCCTCCTAACTGGTCTTGCTCCCTCCAGGATCCCTCTCTAATCCTCTCCACTGCTGCCAGAGTCATCTTTTAAAAACTCAGACCTTCCTGCTATTGCTCTGGTTCAGAAGAAAGGATGACCCTCATCCTTTCCGAGGCTGATCCCTAGGCCTGTCAGTCCCACGCCCTCCCATTTACTCTGGGACCTTGTTCCATCCAGCAGCACAGCCCAGCTGCTGAGAGCATGGGCAGTGGAACCACAAAGACTGGGTTTAAATCCTGGTGCTTCCACTTACTGGCTATGCACTGTGGCTAAGTTTCCTATGCCAATTAACCTATCCACGATTCAGTTTCCTCACCCATCATGTGGGTCTCTTACCACCTAATTAATTGTGCTATGAAGAGAATGAAATAAAATCATTTATACAGAAGCCTTAGCTCAGTGCTTGGCATATGACGTACTTAGAGTAAGACATAACTGTTGTTGTTACTACCAACAGTCTAGCATTTCTGCCCTTAAAAATCTGTTTCAGGACAAAACCCAAACCTCTCTGCCAAGCACGTAGGTTCAGTATGATCTGGATCCTGTGACCTTTCCAGCCTCATCTTGATCCAGACATGCTGAATTCCTTTCAGTTCTGAGAGGTTGTTCCAAACCTCAGTGCCTTTGCACAGGCATCCACTCTGAGTTATGGATTTCCAAGCCTACTCATCCTTGCAGAGCCTGCTCAAATGTGAAAACTTCCCTGACCTTCCAGTCAGTGGCTCCTTCCAACATTTTCCAAGGTAGCAAACTGGACACCCCTCCATCAGCATTTACCCATTCTCTAGTTTTTTATTTGCATGCCTGTCATCTCTCCTGTGTACATGTTCCTCAAGGGCAGAGATCATATCTATAGTCAATGAATGAGTGAGTGCTCATCTCATAAGACATATTGTGAACTTGGAGAGACTGGGCTTTTCTCTGAGGGGGATATTCCAAGGGTGACTGGACTGGCAGTCCTCGACACACCTGTATCTCTCCTGTGGGCCAGTGAACAGGGTTAGGAACACATTATGCATCTTCCCTGATGTTTGCAGGAAGGCAGCTCTGATTCTTCAGTCTTAGATTTCTGGTTGCCACATTTACACCCTTCTTTCTGCACACAATGCTCCCTGCCTCTCCTCCAGTGTGGTATCAGTAAGGGACTCCTTTCAGCCTCTCTGGGCTCCTCAGCACTACCTGAAGCTCATAAAGAACCTATGGAGATGATAGGAACATCCTTTTTCACAGCTTGACTCTGAGGGAGTACCCTTCAGAGGGGCTGGCTTCAGGAACCCAGCCTGGCATGACCTCCTGCAGGACACGTGAGGGAGTGACTGATATGGAGCCACTGAACTCCACACACCAGGTAAGACTAGCTCTTCTGGGGGGCCGGGGGGAGGGTGAATCAAATTGTTTCTCAGAAACTTCTCAGGCCTTATTTACACTTTCCCCTGCACCTCACCTTCAGGTTCAAAAGAAAATTGAGATAAGCATCTTTAACAATACCCAAGAAAGAGCCTTCTCATCAACAACTTAATAACTTTGTGATAGGAAGTCCTTCTTCCGATCCAGACTCCACCCCCATGTGGCTGAAGCATCTTTCCCCATTGACTAGGTTCATCACCAAATGGTTTGATGAAATGTGAGTCTTTCTTTGTAATATGCCTTGCAGAGGAAATCTGTTTCCATTGTCCCCAGCACTGTGGTCCTAAGCACCCTGACCAAACAATTTTAAAATGTTGAGTAAAATTTAAAAAGGAGAAAAAAAAAGCTTTTTTTTTTTTTTTACAAATTAGTAAATACTATGAACTGAATTTTATCTCTCTAAAATTCATATGTTAAAGCCTTAACCCCCAGTGTAATGGAATTTGGAGACAGGGCCTTTACGGAGGTAATTAAGGTTAAATGAGGTCATAAGGGTAGAGCCCTAATCCAACGGGATTGGTGTCCTTATAAGAGAAGCAGAAGACACCAGAGAGTTTCTCTCTCTGCATGCATAGAGAGTAAAGGCCATATGAGGAGGAGGCCATCTACAAGCTAGGAAGAGGCCTCACCAGAAACTGAATTTGCTGGCACCTTGATTGTGAATTTCTAGCTTCCAGAACTGTGAGAAAATAAATGTCCCCTGTTAAGGCCACCCAGTCTGTTTTGTTTTGTTATGGCAGCCTGGGCAGACTAATAAAGTAAGAATACTCAGAGTCCAAACCCAGTGACTGTAGGGACCCAAACTATGACTCAGAGCATGAAGCTGGCATTGGCCTTGGGTGCATATTTAAAAACTGGTGAAGTAGAGCTCTGATTTTCAGGGCCTTGTGGAGAAGAGGGAACAGGAGACAAAGGTCAGGACCCACAAAGGTGAGGACTCTAATATGACACCCCTGAATAAAGTTGGGCTAATTAAAGCTGCACCCATAGTGTGAGGGTGAGAGAGAAGTAAGACTGCCTTCCTTCTCATCTGCCACTACTGCCCTCTGGCTGGATCTGGAGGCTGATTACTTATCTGAGACCTTGACACTAAGTGGACGCAAACAGAAAACTTCCCCCGAGACTCCTTCACAATAAGTCTGCCTTCACATGGGTTTGCACATTACTTGGGTGGGTTGACACCTTCATACTGAGAATTTAGTATGAGAGGTTTCTGGCTAGTAATGCTCCCAGGCACTGGGCAGAAGCGAATGTAAACTCTCTCTGGGAGAAACCACCTTCTACCTAGGTCTCAAAGAAGTCTCACAGACAAAGTTTATGATTCTACCCACACAGAATTACAGACAGGACAAGGAAGGAAACATGGTTCTGGGAGGCAAGAAGTGAGAAACAACAGACAACAGAATCAAACTTGCAAAGACTTCTGATATTGGGATTAACAGATACAGAGTATAAAATAAATATGTTTAACATACTTAAAGAATTAAGGAACATATGAGTAGGGGGCAAAATAGTATAAAATACGATCAAGAACACTTTTTGAAAACCAAATATGATCTCCTAAAATATGAATGGTGCTATTTGAAATTAAAATAAATCTTCAGGGGCGCCTGGGTGGCTCAGTCGTTAAGCATCTGCCTTCGGCTCAGGTCATGATCCCAGGGTCCTGGGATCGAGCCCTGCATCAGGCTCCCTGCTTGGCGGGAAGCCTGCTTCTCCCTCTCCCACTCCCCCTGCTTGTGTTCCCTCTCTGGCTGTCTCTCTCTCTCTCTGTCAAATAAATTTAAGAAAAAAAAATCTTCAGTGAATGAATTCAACAGAGGTTAGATGTAGCTCAACAGAGAATTGGTGAAGAGAATGACAGAAAATTATAGAAGTTAAGAAACATAGAAGATGCAGTGAGAAATATTAACATGTCTTGTCAGGCTTTCAGGAGCAGAAAAGAGAGAGAATAAAGGAGAGAAAACAGTTAAAAAGACAATGGCTAAAAATTTCCCCAAACTGATGAAAGATAAAAATCTACAGATTCCAGAGCTTAATGAAGTCAATCAGGATAAATGCCAAGATATCCACAACTAGACACTTGATCATGAAACTGCAGAACAATAAAGACAAGGAAAAGACCATAAAAGCAGCCAGAAGAATATCATACAAAGGAATGACAATAAACTTACAGCAACAATGGGAGCTAGAAGACATTGGGATAATATTTCCATGGGCAGAGAGAATGTAATTATCAAACAAGAATCAAATACTTAGTGAATAGCAGTGTTCTTTCAAGAACAAGGGGAGAACAGACATTTTAAGACAAACAAGAACTAAGAAAGTTTGTCATTAACAGGGCAATAAATTCCAAAGCATGTACTTTGGACAGAAAGAAAGTAATTCCAAAGAGAAGGACTGATATACAAGAAGAAATAGTGAACAAAACAGTAGATGTGTGAGTAAATCTAAATGGACATTAGTGTTATTAAACAAAAGCAATAATGACTTGTGAGCAAAAGAAAGGCAACATGAAAATACACGCACCATAGAGTATGAATTGGGAAGGAGTAATTAAAGTCAGTGTTCTAAGACCTCTGACTTTTCAGGGGGAACATAAAATTACTATTTACATTAGACTTTGCTAAGTATGCATATTAACACTAGACATCTAGGGTTAACCCTAAAAAATACAAATGATAGTATAATTTAAATGGTCTAACTTTTTCAGTTGAAGGATGAATTGCCAGAGGGGATTTTTAAAAATCCAGCTATACACAAGACATATATAAAGCATAAGGAAGTAGAAAGGTTGAAAGCAAGAGAACAGGAATGATTTATTAAACCAAAACTAAAAAAACCAAAAACCAAAAAACAAACAAAAAACTGATGGAATAGGTGGGGGTAAAAGCTTTAAGGTCAAAAGCATTACTATAGGTAAAGAGAGTCATTAAATAACTATTTTTGAAAAAGCTCAATTCATCAGCAAGATATAAAGTTCTCAACTTGCAAGCTCTAACAGCAGTCTCAAAATATATAAAGCAAAAACTGACAGAACTTCAAGGAATATTAGGCAAACCACCATCATAGTGGGAATTTTTTTTTTTTAAAGATTTTATTTGACAGAGAGAGAGAGAGACAACACAAGCAGGGGGAGTGGGAGAGGGAGAAGCAGGCTTCCGGCCGAGCAGGGAGCCCGATGCGGGGCTCGATCCCAGGACCCCGGGATCATGACCTGAGCCGAAGGCAGATGCTTAACGACTGAGCCACCCAGGCGCCCCCATAGTGGGAAATTTTAATTTGCCTTCTCTTGCAGTTGACTGATAAAGACGGCAAAACAATGAAGATATAAAAGATATAAGCACAATTAGCAAGGGTGATGTAATGAAGATATTAGAACACAAAAACTGCAAAATACAGCTTATTTTTTCAAACACACAAAGAATATATGTGAAAAATGACATTCCTGATCCTAAAAGTCTCAACAAATTTCAAATGATTCAAATACAATGTTCTCTGACCACAAGCTTTAGATCAGTAACAAAAAGACAGCTAGACAAATCCTCTATTTGGAAATTAAGGAATATTTCTAAAAAACTCATGGTTGAAAGATAAAAGAATAATGGAATTGGAAAATATTCAGAACTGAAGGATAACAGAAATACTACCTACAAAACCTGTGGGAATGTAGCCAAAATAGTCCTCAGAGGGAAATTTGTAGCCTTAGATGCTTAAATAATATTGAAAAATAATGAATTAAGCATCAAAGTTAGGATGCTAAAAAAGGAGTATAAACCCAGAACATACCCAAATATAATAGAAGGAAAGAAACTGGTGAAATAGAAAATAAACATATCAAAAGAAATATTAACAAAACTAAAATCGGTTCTTTGCAAAGAATTAAAAATGTGAAACCTCTGGCAATGTTGATAAAAAAGAGATACAAAATTAGAAATAAAAGAGGGAATAAAATATATATAGTGAGAGATAGTATACATAACTTTATGGCCAATAAATTTGAAAACTTACTAAAATGGACTCAAGAAAAAAATAAGATAATCTAATAGTCTTTTAGTCATTAAAAGTATTAAATCTATAGTTTGAAATCTTCCAACAAAGGAACACCAAATCCAGATAGTTCTGCTGAAAAGTTCCACCAATTTTCTGAGGTAAAAGTTATTCCAACCTCTACTATTAACTCCATAGGATAGAAAGAGAAGATACACTGGCCAAATCATTTTTTGAGGCTAACAATGTCTTCTTGAAAAAAATCTGGCAAGGGTAATACGTAAGATGAAAAAAAAAAAGGCCAATCTCACTAACAAAATGGGAGCAAATTACTAAACAAAATATTAGCAAATCAAATATAGACATTTATAACACTTAGATGTTTATTTAAGCATCTAATACTAAATTACCAAGTTGGGTTTATCCCAGGAATGAAAGGTTGGTTTAACATTAGAAAAATCTACCGATGTAATTCACCACACTAAGAAAATTAAGGAGCAAATCATGATTATATCAATAGATATAGAAAGGTGCTTGATAAAACGCTACATTTATTCACAATAAAAGCGCTTAGAAAACTAGAGTCAGAAGGGAGCCATAAATTAAAAAAAAACTTCAGCAAACATCATACTTAATGATAAAAACATTCTATTTAACATCAAACAATGACAAGTGTGCCCACCATCATCACAATAATTGACATTATACTGGAGGGTCTAGCCAGAACGTTAGGGCAAGAAAAAGAATAAAGAGAAGGTATAAGGATTGGAAAGGAAGAAATAAAACCATCATCCTTTGTCCTTTCTAGAAACCCCAAGTAATTCATAGATAAATCACTACAAGAATTGCCATATTAAAAAACCAAAGAATAAAAATTAACTGCATCTCTAAATACTAGCAAGAACTTGGGAGAAAATGAAATTTTAAAAGATATGATTTATAATAGTAACAATAAATATAAGATATCTAGAAGTACATATATTAAGAAACAAACAAGATCTATAATGGAAAAAAATTACACAGTTTACTGACAGCCCTAAGGAAATAGATATACCATACTCATGGATGGGAAGACTCAGTATAATAAAGATATCAGTTCTTCTCCAATTGATCTGTTGTTTTGGTATAATTAAAGATTCTAACGGGTTGTTTTGTGGATCTTGGCAAGATACTTGTAAATGAGAGAACAAAGGGCATTGCATAGAAAAAAACTAAATGTGAAATAAACATGTGAAGAGATGTATATAGCAGGGCAAACTACACACACCAACAGACAAATCTTAGGGATATAATTTTGAGTGAAGTTGATTAAGAATATATATGACATGAGTATGTTTCTATGAGGCTCAAATGCTGGCTTACTAAATAATATATTTTTAAGGATATACATTTGTATGCAGACTATAAAGAAAAGCAGAGGAACAATAAGTACATAGTCAAGGTACCTGAGGGATAGGGAATGGAATGGGGTTGGTGAGGGACACGCATCACTAAGGTAACTGTATTTTTTTTTTTTTTCTTAAGTTGGGAGATGACTAAGCAATTGTTTGTTGTATTGATGTTCTTTATATTTTACTGTTTTACAAATATGCTTTTTAACTACTTGATATTTAATAAAAAAACAATTTTTAAGAATTTCCTGCAGAGAATCTACCACAACCAAGTTCTGGGTTTGAAACCCCTTGGAGACTAACTGTTCCCAAGCCAGACCTGCCCACAGGATTCTCCCCATCCACCCCAGGAGCCTTACCTTGGCAGGGTTGAGTGCTGTGATGATCCACACACAGTGTGCATTGTTGTCATACTGAATAGGGAAATTGGGGGAGGTAATGATGCCCGAGGGGCCTCGAAGGTGGGCATCACACATGCGGGCTGCAGAGAGGAGATGAAAGGCAAGCATCTTAGTTTAGACTAGATCCAGTTCCCATCCCCCCTCCTACTTCCAGCCAGAAGAGCCTGGAGTCTGTATAGTCCCACCCCAGATATAACCTGCTTCCTATTGCCTTCCCCAGTTCTCCGCAGGCTCAAAGGAAAGTCACAGTTCTGGGAACACTGGTGGAGGGGCAGGCCTGCAAGTCCTCACCTGCTGCTCTGTAGGCAATGATGAACTTCTGTGGTCAGGCTAAGCAAGACTCCCTATCCTGACTCCACTGTGATTGAGCAGCTCATCTCCCCCAGGATGGTGTAGGCTAGTACTACTCATGCTGACCTAAAGCCAGGTAGGCCCCAGGCACCTATGGAAGTGCTGAGCTGCTCGCCCCTTGCTCTGCTGACCTGTGTTTCCCCATTTGCTCTCAGCCTCTTGAAGTAGAATCTCAGGATGTCCTTGTCAAAGCCACCCCATGCGGTCCGAGAATGTCTGCACCCAAGGACTCTGCCAAGGCCCCCAGCTCAGCCCAGTGTCAGGTACCCGGAGTGATTTCAGGGCCAATCAAATACTTCCCAATTCCTTCCCCATGCTCAGCACATGTCTGAAATAGGCTTTTGACTGGAAGCATAAAGATTCAAGGTGAATTAGAAGAAGTGCTCTACTCAAGTAGATATAAAGTGTTATCAATCACAGCTTAATCTAATTAAGCTCTTTAAAATAGCTTCTAAACTAATTAGATTAAGTAGTGATTGATAACAGTTAAGGTACTACATTGTACCTAGGTGTTTGCCTTCTTTAAAAACGTGCTCTTTAGTTCTGGCCACATCATTCTTCAGTGTTAGCGCTCAGCTATTTTAATAAAGAGTTCTATGAGTCTGTTCTGTTGCTGCCCACATGGCAATTTATCCTAATTGTAGGCAAAGTGCCTAACAGTAAAGAAATAGTGAGCAAACTCAACAAGCTTAAGTATATAAAATGAAAGTCGTGTCAAACCGGGTTTCCTCCGATGGGGCAAAATATCCTAGGGCTCCTCTCCATAGGTGGATAACAGCCACGATAAACCTTTCCTGGGAAAGCCTTCTTGGAGGGCCTGGGAAGCAGCTTCCACAGCCCCCGGACATAATTAATCTGCTCATTTCCTGCACTTGTTCCTGCACTCACTCATTCCCACATATATTGAGTGCCTGTCATGGGCCAGGCAGAATGTGGGGAGAGAAAAATATCTAGGACACACCCCTCCTCTCGAAAGGGCCACCAGTAAGCGGGGGAAGCAGGTGTGCAAACAGCCACAATCAAGCAGAGCAAGTGTTGTCAGAGGGTTATTTGTAAGAGGCTGCTGGCTCCGAATTGCTCCTTCTCTACTGGGACAGCACCCTCATCGAGGATGTTCCTTCTGGTGGCTGGCCCCGGTCTTATACCAGAAGGATCTTCTCCCTCAGGAGCTCCAATGGCAGTTGAGTCAAGTTTGAAAAAAGCCCTAGAGGAACACTTTCCTCCATCCCCTTCACGTACAGCTCACTGTGCCTGTAATTCTGTGCTGGGAAACTCTTAGATTCACAGATTGTACTTGATACAACTGGACCATGGTGAGGAGAGCATAGTCTGTGGGGTTTACCAGCTTAGCCTTCTAGATTTGAAATCCATTTGCTGGTTAAGTTGGAAAGGCTCTCTGATTCTACTTCATCTGTAAAATGGGGCTAGTGATACCACCTCACTGAAGCATGGTGAGGATGAAATTGGATGAGATACTGGATGGGAAGACTCATTCAGGTCCTGGGACGTCATCAATATTCCACAAAGGGGACTATGGGACTCCCAAAGCCATGTTCATTCATTTCTAAAGGCCAAAAATCTTTTTCCTACCTTCCTTGATTTCTTCACTTAGGAATTTTTCCCATGGCTGAGAACATTAGTACACAAACTAGAAAAAGACCATCAAAACCAAAACCATGATCCCGCCCTACCTTTGCAAGGGGGACTTGTGGATTCAGAACCCTAGCCCTATAGGTAATTCCTACAAATCTCCACCAGCACCATTTATATCTCTTCTGCAAAGTCAGGTTTTGCTGCCTTAAAAGCCCTCACCTTCAGACTCAATTTATCCTGCACTTGTTTCTGAAAATTAGATGGTATTTGCATTCTGTTAATATATGCCGAAGGTCATTAGAGAGAACAGGTCAAAAAGGCATTTACCACTTTAAGGGCTTAAATAATATATTACAATGTGCAGACAGCTAACATGGGAGCACCTTAAAATAGGTTCAGACTGGAGCACCAGCTTTTTCCCTCCGCTGTCTGGGTAGGGTCAGGGGGAGGGGGTCTGTGGACAGACATCCCCCTGAACAGACAGCCCCTGGGATCCCACCACAGGATGGTTAGCTCATCAATGCCACCCACACAGGCTGGCAAAATGGGAGGTGCTCAGACAACATCTGAATAAATGAATAAACACATGTTGCTGTTTCTCTATTTGCCTTTTCCCATCAAATATTCTTCTGGATAACTTCTAGAAGTGACTTCTCCAGCACCTTTTGTGCCTAAGCTCTGCAGACAGCAACCCAGGGGACCTTTGGGAGACACCATTGGGACCCACAGCCAATCCTGGCATGGAAATAGCTTGGCACCAGAAAGCGAGCTACTCCAGATGCAAGTGCCTCTGGTGTTCTCCCTTCTCCCCAAATCTTATTCCCACCTTCTTCCATGCTGCCTTCCCTTGCCTCTCCTGCTCCTGACCTCCCTCCTTGCCCTTTTCCTAGGCCTCTCAAACCATGTCCCCACCACCAATTCTAATACAAACAAACCTCAACTTGTAGCTACATCTTTCAAAACCTCCCACTCCAACTCCTGCCTTGACTGAAGTCTGGCTCCTTCTCCCCAGGCCAGTGCTTTCCCTGCTGTCCTCTGCAGTGGAGAGTTTTCTCCCGCCCCCCAGTATCTCCTTCCACAAATGTTAGCTGACCCCACAGAGGTACTCTCCATTGATCTTCATTGAGATCTCACCCATTGACACCAATGTTGTCTCTTTAGTCCTAAGTTCCCTGTCCTCTCTTCCATCCTTATCCAACTTAGATCCCATGGTCTACCATTATGATCATTTTCTTACAAATCCACCCAAGTCTCTTGCTCCTTTTATCAGCTTGGATGACAGCAATCACGGATGAACCCCTCAACCTACATTCTCCAGGCCTGCCCTCATAGAGTCAAGCTTTGCTAGAGATAAGTCACATGAGTAGGAAGAGTGACACCACTATAAATTCATGATTACCCACCTCAAAGAATCCTAGATATTGCCCAGTGACTCTGCCATTCAGCTCTATGCTCTGCTCAAAGACAGATGCCCTCTCCATGTCCCCAGACCTCTCACCCTTCCCCTGGTCTCTCCTCACTCTCAGTTGATGACCTTGCTTCAGTCCCTGTGGATGAAACAGAGGACATCTGGTGGGCACACCCTCTCTCCCATATCCCAAATCTGCATTCTTATCTGCTTATGTGCTCATCTACTTCTTCCCTTCTGGTTCCAACAGAGAGACGGCTCCTTCACCTTTCAGAGGCCAGCCCTCCTCATGAGATCTGGTACCCTTGCCCAAGGTCAACCATGTCTATGAGCATAGCCAGGGCCTGCTGTTCTGGTGGATTCTCATAAGTCCACCTATGAGATCTTAAACTCCATCATCCCATTCTTTGCCCTGCTGCTTCTGTACCCAGCAGAGTGACTTGGTTTCAGTGGACCTGCTGTCCAAAATATAGGCCCCTCCAGCCCTCTGGCTCCCTCATTTCTCCCTGCCTATCGACCTCTACCTGGCTCTTCCCCTTTACTACCCAGTCTGGACTTCAAGACCTTTACCAATACCCTTATGCCCTCAACAGTCTTATATCTGTCACTGATGAAGTCTACCACCTAGCTTCATGGTTTCCATAGTAATTGAAGCTTCAGCTCAGGTCAGCCCTCTCCCTTGTCTTTGTTCAGTTTCCTTGACAATTTCTTACAGAGGCAACTTCAAACATTTGCCATTCAGTTGAGCCACTTAACCCCAGTGGTTGCTTTCTGCTCTCTGCTGCACTTGACCTCTCTGAGGATCTGATTCTACTGAACCTTCTCTCTTTGTGAAATTCACATTCTTTGGCTTTCATGGTGCCTCTTGGCTCTTCTCCTACTTCTCTGACTGATCCTTTTCAGCTTCCTTCTTGTTCGTTAAGTCCTCAAAATTAGTTGTTTAAATCTGGGTAAAGAGTGTATTGTTCTTTGTACGCTTCCTTTAAATTGTCTTTGAGTTTACAATTAAATCAAAATAAAAGTTAACCAAAAAGTAGGGAAAAGGGTATTGTTTTATGTGCTTCCATCCAGAATATTGACTCTAAAGGATGTCCAGGTGCCATTTTCAAGTAGAATAGTGCCTTTGGAGTCAGGGTTTGAATCCCAGATCAACCCATTAGCTTTGTGCCCTTGGGCAAGAAGGCTGACCACTCCAAGCTTGAGCCAAACATAAAATGTGGATATTGCCACTTTCCTTATAAAGAAATTATGGAAAATGTATACTGCAATGCTTTATCAAATACAAATAGTGTAACAACTGGGAGCTTTATCATTAGTACAAATATATAGGTATGAGTCTCAGGGAACAATGGGGCATGCTGTCAGTACATCACCTACGGGGAATAACTACAAAGGAAGGGAGAGGAAGGTTGGGGTAGGAGTGGGCAGAGTGGAGAGAGAGGGGAGGAGGGGATGAAAACAGAACTCTGAACAACATTAGTGTTTAAGGAGTGGGCCTGGGAAGCTGATCCAGTGATGGCCACCAAGAAGGAAGACAGCCACCTGTAACTGTCATGCTTTCATTCCGCTGGTTTGTGCCCTATTTCCCACATTTCACTCCCATCTTATGAGAATGAGGGAGATGATTCAGAACGTTTTGGTAATTTACCCTGTGCCATATGGTATGTTAGTAGCAAGGCTGGAACTTGAACTTAGGTCTCTGAGTCCTGAGTCAGGTGTTCTATCCATAAAAAGGCTTTTGTTCTTTTTTTTTAAATTACTAAATTACTTCATTTAAATCCAATTAGTTAACATATAGTGCATCACTAGTTTCAGAGGTAGAGCTCAGTCATTCACCCATTGCATATAACACCCAGTGCTCATTACATCATGTACCCTCCTTAATGTCCGTCACCCAGTTACCCATCCCTCCACCCACCTCCCCTCCAACAAAACAGAGGATCATAGGGGAAGGGAGGGAAAAAGGCTTTTATTCTTTAGAGATATACAAGTATATATAGATATATGTGTGTGAGTGTGTGTGTTTATGCATGTGTATTTGTACAGCAAATAGGGGATTTCTCCACAAAGGAGAAGAATAGTATGGTTTTCTGTTGAGTATCTACTTTATGGCTCAGTAGCTGTATCTCATCTGGGGCTGATACTCAGTTCCTATTCTCTGTCAACACCAATTTGCGGGCACAAGAAACCAGGCCTCCAGGTCTCCTGGTTGTCAATTTGGTCCTATCCACTATCAGTGGTTTAGTGTTTAGTGTTCCCTGGAGCCTCAGGGTTCTTTGGAGGTAGCTTGGGGGCTGCTGAGAGGGGTGAGGGAGGGGCAACCCTAAATCTCCTGCCCCTACTTCAATGAAAGAAGCTCCATTTGTATCTGCTTTATTATTAGGCTTCTGCAAATGCTGATTTTTAAATACTGGGCTCCATCTGTAAAATAATTCTGCCAAGCTCTGTACTCTACCACCCACCTCTCTCTGGGGCTAAAGAGAATTAGTAAGTTTCATGTTTCCCTCAATCTACTTTAGATGATCAAACTTCTCTAGGATACGTGAAATTCAAAACACTTTCCCCCCCTTTTTTTTTTTGAACTTATTTCTTCGGTGGGATGGAAAGAGAAGAAAAACCTGTGAATACCTAATTTCAAATTCCAAAATGAGGGCACAGTCCCGTATTGTTCGCTCATTTCAATCACCGATCCATTCAGGTCACCCTGCAACATTTTTCGAGAACCTATTATTTGCCAGGCCCCATGTTTTAGCAGAATTAATTGCATGGAAAATGAATATTTAAAATCAAATCATATTTCAAATGCATTAGAGGAAAAATAATACCACTGTTATTAGTGGTGAATCCTTTTTAGAATGTGATCTTTTGATAACCTGCTTATTAGTAGAGCTATCCTGGAATTCAAAGAGTTTTGTCCCTTTTTATTCTTGAAGTGGGGTTCACTTAGACTTCTATAAAAAATTACAATTACGATAGTGATTCTAACTAATTAAAAACAAGAGATTTTTAAAAGAAAAACTTTCAAAACTGCTACAATGAGAGGACCCTTGAATCTCATCTCTGTCTCAGGCCTTGGCCTGCGGGGAAGCCGGGGACAGGCCATCCAAGCCCAAACCCAGGAGGCTTTGCCTTGTCTCTTCCTCCCTCCCAATGACCTGGAGGGGTGGGGGGGAACAGGAGGGGGAGAATGGCATATTCTCACCTGCGCTGAGAAGCCCCTCTCTCTCCACCACAGGTGGCGCTGGTCACCTTCCATAAAATGGCTTGTTTAAATGTCACCAGCACCGGGGAGAGGAGGTTTTGTTTTCCTAGTTCACAAGGGAGGGACCTGTGGCTCAAAATGAGACCGGAACCTGCCCAGGGCCAGCAAGCTAATAGGAGGCAGAGTTGTGCTCTAGGTCAAAGCCTGTGTGCCCCACCAGCTGCTGTGATTGCGGTAAAATTGGCCAAGACAGTGAGGGAACAGGCTTCTAAAACCCTGCAGCCCCTAGATGCTAAGGAGGGGGTGCTCCCAGGCAGGGGGAGGCCACATGCAGACGGTGCCTGACGGCACACAAGCCTCGCAGATGCTCCTGGATAATTTCTAAGTGAGCACTTTCAATACACTACTTCCTCTAGGCCTCACGGTAATGCCAAGGAGTAGTCATGTTCTATAATCATTGCCTTTTAGCAGAAAAAAAGAGAAACGATTCAGATAGGTGCAGGGACTGGCCCGAGGACACCCACCTACAAAGTGGTGGGGGCTTCATTTGAATGCAGTTCTGCCTGGCTTTGTTTCCCATGATTTTCCTCCGCCACCCAGCGGCAGAGGATGAGAGGAGAACGGATGTGTAAAGCTTAGCCCAAAGCTCAGTTAACAGGGTGGCAGAGAATTTAGAGTCCAGTGTGTCAAAATCACTGGACATGACCTGAATGGGCCACATAACACATCTGGATAAGCGTGATCACTTGACTGTGAACTTCCTTCTGAAATGCCAGTCCTTCCCTATCCTGGGCATAGTCACGTAAACCATCCCCCGTCCTAAGAGAAGAATCTTCTGCCAATGAAAAGGTTTTGGGAGAGATCAGATTCCACTACTGCCCAAAGGCACTGTTATTCTGGTTCCTCAAAAGGAATTTTGAAAGAACAGATTGGCCTAGGGTCCTTTTGGTCCTCAGACATGATTAATTCTATGCCTCTCTACACAGCTGGTTTCTTGGCTCCCTGGAAGTGGAATGTTTGCTATCTTATTATTCATTTATTCAATCACACATTCAACATCTGTTATCGAACACCTACTATCTGCCAGGCCCCATTCTAGGCATTCTTGCTCTATTGAGCTGATATTCTAGCGTGAGGATATTTGTTTTCTTGTCAAGCTTTTTCTGATTCATTAGATGTTTCCATACCCACAACTCCCACATTAACACAAGATGGGTAGGGTAGGTACCATTATCTACATGGTTAAGAAAACAAGGCCAGGGAAAACGGATGATTTGCCAAACTGCCCATGGCTAGCTGGTGGCAAAGCTGGGAGTTATACCTAAGACTCTGTCTTTTGTTTGATTTTTAAAAAATATTAGCTAAGTGGAATCTTTGAAATAATATCACTAAGATCAGTGGGAACACAAAGTACATTAATTGTGGGTCATGGCCACCTCGAAGCTGAGTGAGAATGAATACGTCTGAAGCTTCTTTCAAAGGTATTTTCATGACCTTCTTCCAAGATTACTCAACAACACATTAAAAAAAAAAGGGGAGTGGGTTTCAGCTCCAACTCTGTCCCTTCCTTACTGTAATCATCATCTAAGTTCTTTCTCCTGGACCCCTTTCTGTGCATCAATTTCATCTTAGTATATAAGCCTGGAGAGAGGCAAAGCATCTCCTTCTTAAACTGGGAAGGATTCAGAATGTAACTTTATGGCAGGCAATGTACCTTCTCTTCCAAAGAGGCACTCAAGAGAGCAACCGTTGGCTTTGTTCACAAACTCCAGAGAGACTGCTCAGTCTTGCACCAATTGCTGAGCTCTGGTCATGTGCATAAACAGTAGAAGAGAGATGCACACAGGGCAGGAGAAATGAAAAGCCAGCTACCGTTGCCCTGGGGGTTGAGGCCGGGGGCTTCTCTACCATAGAGGCAGCTGCTGTCCTGTCTCAGGGAAGGAAAACATTCAGGTCTACTATTTTAAGATGTGGGGGACGGGGGCCCTGGCAGCCCAGCCTCAGGCCATGCATGTGATGGCTGGGAATGTGGGTGGCGGGGCCTTTGAAAACAAGATGTGCCCGGTGTGGGGTTAGAAGATTCCTACAGAGAAGCCTTCTGATATCAATGGTCCACGTGACTCCTGCCTAGCTAAGAGCATTCTTCTAGAGGTACAGGGCTGTGGATTGCCGAGCACATGGAAAGAAACAAAGGCATTGAGACAGAGGGTTTGGGGTGTATATGTGTTATACTGGAGGGAGTCAAGGTAACGTTATTCAAGCTGACTTCCCTTCCACTTGAGGTGTAGTTGTGATGTCTTTGTGCAGTGAGCTAGCAACCTGCTTCCTATGTGCCTCCCCCACCTGACCGTAAGGTCCATGCCGGGCAGGGGCCATGTCTGTCATCCCCACCTTTGTATCTCCTGATCCTAGCATAGGCCTTGATACAGAGATGGTGCTAACTAAATATAATAAGTTAATCAGTCAATGAATGCAGAACCCAAGGCCTGGAGCACAGCGAGAGTGAGGCAAGCCAGTCTGGATGCAAGCGTGTACCCTCAGGGAACAGGAGCTGGGCTCCATCCTCCCTGCCCAGCCCGGGCATGTTCTCCAACATTCCATATTGCCTTGTTAAAGGCCAGCCTCCCTTTCCCGGGGCACCCTCACCTCTGCAGACCGGCCTGTGGTCGCTCCAGGCCGCAAACATGTCGCTCACTTTCATACAGGTGATCCGCTTGGACCCTTGCAGGTCATAGCCCTCGCTGCAGGTGAACTGGACGCTGGATCCTAACCTGGGAAACAAGGCGTGTCTGTGAGCTCAGCCCTGGGCCTACCAGGCCCGCCCAAGTCCTTCCCTGCTCCACAAACAAGTACCACACCAAACATTATTTCTCCTCTGTCCCTTCATCTCTACTCCACTGTTTTATCACTTAAAATCTCCACTGAAAGGAAGATTCATCTTTTTTTTTTTTGGACCATTTAATGGTCTTAGGATTGAGTTAAAAGGTCACTTTGTGAGCAAAACCGCCATGCTCTGAGATGTTAGGACAGCTAAGAGTGGGTAGATGATACCCATAAATTTTAATGAAAATGGAGGATTCTGGGAAGATACTTTGATTATTAGAAACTCTACAAGATGTACCATCTTGGGGCCCTAGGATCTCCAGATGAGGGGAGACATAAGCTGCCTGCTGGCACGTCATTACTGGTGAGGGCAGTTCCTGTACCCCAGGGACAGGTGTGCTGTGTATCCCTGGCAGTCTGCAGCTCTCTTCTTCCCCTGAAGCCTACAGGCACCAGTTCCAGGACTGGCCCAGGAAAGAATGCCAGACGCCACAGTTCTTCTCCAGAAAGTGTCTATTCCTCAATCCACACTGTCCTCTGCATTATACCTCTAGGAAGGCCAGCCCCTGACTTCCCCCCAACCAGGCCATCCACCCTTCTTTGCAATTAGAAAGTTCCCGAACGGGTCTTACCTGAAATCCGAGCCTAGTCTTTTGCCCCTTTCAGGTATGCCAGGGTCTGGACACATATTATGCCCTTGGGACACACCAACCTGAGTTACTACAAGGCAAAAAACAGCACATACAGAGATGGGTAATCACAGGAAGGCATGTCCGGGGCAGTGGCTCAGGGTGGGGGGTGGATACAGAGACAGAATGAGGCCCTGCTCCACAGGGCTGTGTGGGGTTGTGGGGTCTCCTGGCTCAGGTTTCATGAGTACGCAAGGTGGAGAGCTGCTTTTGACAAATTCCTTTGTGAGCAAAGTCCAAGTGAAATTCATCAAGAGCATAGGGGCTCAGAGGCAGACACCCCAAACCAGCAACTACCCTATTCCCTTGTCCCACGCCAGTGGCCAGAGGTGGACGGTCCTCAGCCCCCAGTGACTCCTCACCCTGCGCTTTGGATCCGGGGGTGGCAACTCTAGATGAGATGATCACCCCCAACCTCAGCCCCAAATGGAGAAATGACTCAAAGGAAGTTAAATAAAAGGTGGATATGTGATCAGGAACAGTAAAGAATGTAAAAGAAAGCTGCAGCCTGAAGCTCAAAGCAGAGCCTTTAGCTCAAATGTGGTTATTTCTGCCAAGAAACCTCTCCCCATCGGACGCTTCTCAAGCTGAGTAAGCAGTAAGCAGAGCATCCCCTGTCCAATGCCATCGGCCAAGGGCACCATGCAGAGATGGCACCCATGGTGGTTCTGGCAGGTGGTGGGATGCTCTCACACTTGCCAACACCAGAGTGCTGTTTATACAACCGTGTGCATGGTCCTCTCTGCCAAAGGAGAAGCCTGGTCAGGGGGTGGCGGATACACACAGTTTTCTCCTGTCTCCAGTGGAGAGGGTAGAAACTCCCTGGACCCTGCTGGTTTATTGTTCTCAAGATGCTCATACTCATGAGGCTGGAGCTCTCTCACATCCCTGGATTCCCGGCTTTCGGTATCACTGGGAGCTGGGGCCTAGCATACAGCTCCATTCAAGGCCTCGCCCATCCCATGGTCCCAACAGCACTCTCAAGACAGAGATGACAGGGGGCGTGGAGCAATATTCCCTGAGTTGGCCCATGTCCCTCCCACCCACTCAATGTCCCACAATATGAGCAATGGCTCCATTCCTCATTCACTCACCCACTAATTCCCATACATTGGTACGCAGCAAGCATTCAGTGAGCACCTGGTGTGTACAAGACCCTATTTTCGATACCATGGGAGATGCAACTGTCAGATTTCGGATATGACCACTGTCCTCCGGGAGCTCCCAGTCAAGTGAAGATATGAAACAGAAACAAACTGCAGAACCACAATGGGGAAGTGATGAAGACGCAGCTACAGGGAGGCTGAGAGGGAAGACCTGTCTTATGTTGCTGAGAGAAGCATGGAAGGCTACCTGGAGGAGGTGGCATTTAACATGAGTAGTCTGAGATAGTAGGATTTGAACACATGGTGACAGAGGAACGGCAGTTCAGGGAGACAGAGGAACACAGGGGGGTGGAGTGAAGACATGGAAACAGAACTGGGGGTTGCCCAGTGTGGCCAAAATAGAAGAGAGGGTACCAGTGACATGGAAGAGTGGAAGGTGAAGCTGTGGAGGTCAGACCTTTAAGGGTTTCAAGTCTGATCCTGAAAATGGTGGGGAGCCACTGAAGAGTCCTGACGGCGGGGGAAGGGCACAGTAAGATGCTCAGGGGGAGGCTGGTGCCTTTGACACCAGTTGGGAAGTTTTAAGATTGTCCAGGCAAAGGACAAGACCCTGGCAGTGGGGACGGACATGAAGGTGTAGGAATGGACGTGGCAAAGAAAGAGTCCCCAGGGCTCCTGGAAGACTAAAGTGTGGGGAGAGGGAGCAAGGGCGTGCCTCACCTGGGGACCTGTGGAGTCCCATCTCAGACTCACGGAGCCTGGAGTTCATTTCTACAGTTAGAAGACTGGTGTAGACCCTGTTCAAACCTCCAGGTACCCCAGGGGGTGGCTGGCCAAGGGAACCTGGGGATCTGGACAGACGCCACACAAGCCACACACCTGGTATCTTCTTGGTTGTGCGGCATTGAGCTCAAGGCCTCTCGGGGAGCCTCTTCTCCAACATTCCATATTGCCTTGTTAAAGCCAGTCACTCCCGCCAGGCATTTCCCCTACTCCCATCCCCTTCCCCACTAAGCCTCTCCTTCCAATGCTTCCACATCCTAAACTCAGCAATGTCACTGTTCCTGCCAGTGCAGGACCCTCCAGGCAGGTATAATGAGCCGGAAGTCCTGCTTCCTGGAGCCTCCGTGTTCCACAAGCAATGGGAACAAAGGAGGTGACAGGGTGGGGATAGAAAGGCGAGGGGAGGCTCTGTTCTAAAAAGATGAGGATGTCAGTCCTGAGCTGTACTTGTGCTTTATCTTTGGTAAGCCAGCCTCACCACGATCCATCGCTACTGAGGACTCATCAGCTAAGCGCTCACCTTCCTCTCGCCTGGCCTACTCACCCCTGCCCACGGACCACACCCTTCCCACAGTCCCCCGCGCCCACCGCATGGGAACCATGCCGCCCCTGGTAGCACGTTAACATGATACAGCACTTTCCTGCCCTCTCGCTTGGTACTCACACCACCCAGGGAGCACGCAGAGCTAAAGGCTGTGGGATGAGGATGCGGCTGGACCAGAGAGGAGAGGCCACGGCAGAGCCCACCTACCCAACCCCAGCCCTGCACATGCGCAGCCAACCCTGCCACCCCCCTTTCATCAGCCCGCTGGAAGTAAGGCTCAGGCACCATCCTGGAAGTCACCATCCCAGGGGTCAGTACTCACAGCCCCCCAGGACCCTGTCTTCCTGGGAGGCCTGAGCGCACGGACATCCAGGCTCCCCAGGAAATAAGCAAAGATAAGTCCCAGTGAACACTTTATGTCTGAATGACGGAGTCAAGAGGGCTTTCCCCTCTCTTTCCTTAATCCCAGCCTCTCCTGCCTATTCAAAACCAGCTGCTTATGTTTGTAGCATTGATTCATTGTTGGCTACAGAGAAGGGAAGGGAGAGTGGGCCTTACTCCAAGAAGCCACAACACACTCAGAAAGGCAGTGCCTTCCACCCAAAGTGAAGGAGATATGGACACGTGGGCAGTCAGGACTGATGGCCAGGGGTCGGTGGTACCCACGGACCACCCAGTGAAGGCAGTAAGTAGGGTTCGGGATAGGTCAGCGGGGTCCATTCCTCTCCTGAAGTTCAGGACATCTGTCCACAGGGAGTGTGGGCAGGCCACCAAGGGCCAGACACCTGCAGAGATTTGGTGGCCTGCCTCCCCGGCAGCTGAGCCGCGCACCCATCCTTCTCTGAGGAAATCTCAGAGGGAAGACCAGTGTCTTGTAGTAGAGAGGTGTGTATCTTTTTCAGAGTTTCTGCATTATTTCATGAGAATAAGGTTTCTTCATCTTTCTGAGGGAGTTTCAGGCACCTCTGAGTAGCTAATGAAAAACACGCCCCTCTCCCAAATGCACCCACAATATCACATGTAGTTTTTAGCCAGTTCACGGACCTCCTTAAGTCCTAGATCAGGAAGGCCCATCTTAGATCCAACAGCACCCTTGGGAAGAAGGGAGGGTAAGGTGTTGCATCCCATTTCACAGATTTGGAAACTGAGACACCAGTGCCTGGAGTAACACAGTCACCTGAAAACACACTTGCTCTCCCAAATCTGGGCCATTTCCTTGGAGTCCTGTGGCTCCAGGGCAAACTCTGAAGTGAAATCATGCCAACCTCAGTTCCTCTCCTCTCCTGTGGCTCCAGAAAGAATGAGCCTGTGAGGGCCAGGGCTGTGGCTCAAGCCTGCTCTGCAGACTCCTGGTCTAACCCCCGGTTCTCCTCACTCCTTCCCCTGGCACCCTCGTGGGACACAGAAGCAGGGCTCCTGGCCACCCCTCTGCCATCAAGGGCAGAATGCTGAGAGACAGCAGTCCCCAGAGACTTGAAGGACCACAGAAAAATCCCACAGCCAGGTTCCGTTCGGTCGGGGACTCTCCCCACCCAGCTCCCTGCCACACACACCACACAGAGCTTTGGAACCGCTGATGGTTGCTCTCCATCCTTCTCAGGAAGCACTTCCAGCCCCTCAAGAGAAGTGAGCATGTGGAGGTGAGATGAACGGAGAGAGTTAGGATGAAGGGGAGAAACAGCAGAGAGGATGCAGAAGAAGGAGGGAGAGGGGGTTAGGAGAGAGAGAAGCAGAAAGGCAAAGGAAAGGGAGGAGAAGGAAAAGCAGAAGGCTGGTCATCTGGAGGGTCCCCGACCATGGAAGGCTCCCTGCACTCAACTTCAGAACAAAACCTGAGGGGTTCTCAGGAAAATCTCCACTGCTTTCAAGTCCAGCTTTCTGGGGTGTCCCAGAACCTTCCTGAACCCCACTTATACTCTAGCCCAAAAGTTCCTTAGCACAGGCTCTCATCAGTTGTTTCTGGGGTGACATTCCAGCCCATTCCCCAGCATCAGATGTTCCCCTTTTAATCGTTCAAACACCAATAGCAGAAACATGCTCTCATAGATAAAATCTCCCTGTGCCCCAGCAGAGAGACCCCAGCACTGCCCCATGGGCTCGAGCGCAGAACTCCACCCTCTAGCCCAGCCAGGTCCAGGGTCCCTGGAGCAGGGTCTTGCCCTGGGAGTTGGAATGGGGACCCTGCAGCCTCCAAGATCCCAGCTAGGGGTTACTGACTCCTAGGCAAGGAGCAGAAAGAGGACTGTTTCAGCAGGTGGAAGTGATTCAAAAGGAAAAATAAAGAGAGAAATGTAGCAGTAATGACTCCCTGGACTGCAGTTACAATGGGAAGTGAGGGGGAAAGAGGAGGAGGGAGGGAAGCGCAGGGAGGGGGAAGAGGAGGCAAAGGTCAGACCCTGGGGCTGCTCACTGGCCACTAGGTCAGTGTGTCCATGTGTAGAACCCGGGACGGAAAGAGGCAGGATTGAAGGGAAAATCATTCCAGCATCGTCTGGCTTCCCCGCGGTCACAGCCCAGCGGGTCTGACCTCAAGCAAGAGGCCCGGCAGGCGGGCAGGCAGGCGGACACTTACACACAGATGTCTTCTGGCTGTTATGTTTGCTGGGCATCAGCTTCACACCTCGAGACTTCAACTCAATTTGCTTCTTGACTAGAGAGGAGGTAAGAGGGAAAACGGTTTCAGTTGTTATCTGTGACTGGGGATGGGGTTCTTCTAGAATGATCCCCTCTCTTGGCTTGGGATAGTTCAGAGTGGGTCAAAGCCAGAAGTCCCTCTGGGTGAGGACATACCAAAGGTGGCACTGGAGTGCAGCAATGCCCCTGAATTGTCACCCTCCCTGTATCCACACACTTTGCAATGTGATTTTATAGTTCTTCCCATTAAAAAGGTGGGGTATATTCCCTCACCCCTTGACTTTGCGTTTGGCCACTGGAATTTTGGAGGAGGTCCTGATGTGTCCAAAGACTTGCAGAGTGCCTGCCAGATTAGGCTTGTCCTCTCACATCCCCGTCATTGCTGGGAGAGGACATGGCTGATCCCAGGCGGATGAGGAACATGTGAAGCAGAGCCAGTCGGCCTTGCTGAGCCCAGCCTATGCCGGCCGGCCTATTGTGGGCAGGGGAAGCTGAGTCCCAGAGGTCCCTGGGGGATAGTGCCTGGCTCAGGAGGTGGCCTGATGACTGAATTGGGTTCTGATCCAATGTCAGTCCAGTCCACAGCTCATCAGGAGTTTGCCAAGTAGCACAGAAAAGGCACCAGAGTGAGGACGCCACAGTTCCAAAAGCCATTCCTCTGAAGCCATCCACCTCCTTTGTGTCTGACTGCCCCAGGTCCCCAAGGCATTCTGCTGGCCTCTAAGGGATTCATCCTGTCTCTGGGTCTACTGCTCGATGCATCTGTCCCAGACCCCCATGCCCTTTCCGAGCTGGCCCCTGCCGGGTGGCTCAGCCCCTCTCAGATGGGTACCCAGCAGTGGTAGCGGCGACTGTGACCAGGCCCTTCCTGTGTGCCAGGCCCTGGGCTAAATGCCTTTCAAGTTCTTTACTCATGTCAGCGTCCCTGACTCGTCTGTTTCCCCCACACCCAACACCCACACCTGATCAACCAGGATCCATCAAACCCTTCCAAGTATATCCCAAGTGCAGTTTCCACATCTGTCATAGTCCAGGTCTCTGGTGCTTCCCCCCTGGTTGCCATGACTTCCCATCTTCCCTACCCCATATAGCCTGTTTTCAACACAAGGGCCAGAGGGATCCTTTAAAAACATAAGTCAGACCATATTACATCTCTGCTCAAAACTCTTCAGTTTTAAGAGTAAAAGTAAAAAGTAAAAGCCAGTCTTTCGAGTGGCCTGCACAGACCCATCTGCCCTCCCAGCACCCCTCCGACCTTATCTTCAACCTTAATCACTCTTGTTCAGCCACACAGGCCAGTTCCCTGCAATGCTCTTCTCCGAGGGTATCTTCCTGACTCCCTCCTTCCCTGGAAGCATCTGTGAAAACACCGCTTCCTTGCAGACTCTTCCTCTGACCACTGTTCACAGTGACGCTGCACCCTGGCTCCCTGGCTCCCTTCCCTACTTTACCTCCCTAACTTTCCAACACACAGGATCACTGACTGGGTGGTTTCCAGCCCCCCCACCCCCGGCATTGCAATGCAAGCTCCAGGAAGGCAGGGGTTTGTGTCTGTTTTCTTCACTGGTACCTCCTCCACGCCTAGAACAGAGCCTGGCACACAGTGGGCCCTCGATAATGACTTCATTTGCTCCTTCCACATCCATCGACCTTAACCAGTACTTACTATACCTACTTGATAGATAATCACGTGGTGGCTCAGAGTGGTTTAAGTGATTTGCTATGGGTCACATAGCCAGGAGGCAGCTGTGCTCTTGGTTGAACCTAAGCATCTTCTCTTATGACCTGCCTCCAAAGCCATCCCAGGGGCACTGTTAACCTTCTCCAGAATCTTTCCTTTGCCCCGGCTCAGGCCCGAAAAACTCGGTACTTGTCCTGCACTTGAGGTAATATGCCAGTCCCGAAACTAGAGCCCACAGTGATCAGGCATGCAAGGGCCCATCTCCCAGTTCCCCAGTAATCCCCAGCTCTACCTACATCAAAAAGCTCCCCAAGGGTTTGTCCCCTGGCAAGCTGCTAAACTGAATGCCTGATCAAATTCAGTTACTACCATGGAGTCACTGCTGCCCAACGTGCATTCAAAGCCTCTTTATAAATGTGCATTACTCTCCATGTGTATCCAGCAGGAAAATTTCCAGTGAACACTAACGTGGACCCATTATCAAACAGAGGGTATTGGCAGGGAAACATGCATTATTCAAGCCTAGCTAATACAGTACAGCAGGGGGGAAATTTCTCGGATTCAGTCATCCCTAAGAGAACAGGGCTGGCCCCAGTACTGTGGGGATAGCTCGAGCTCTTCTCCCTGATGCCCCGGCCCTGGGGCTGGGGTGGGGAGAGGGGTCTCTATGAGCAAGGCTGGCCCACTCAAGGGGAGGTCTGTGCAGATGACTCTGGGTACCTGGCCGAGAAGGGGGAGGTAAGAGTCTTCCCAATCGCCTCGTTTCCCGTCCTAGTGTTCTCTGGAGGAAGGGAGGTGAGGAGGGGCCCGTGCACCAGGAACGTCATTTCCAGGGGCAAATGCTGCTTTGGTTTTCCCTGCAGCTGCTGAAGGGGGGCGGGGAGAGGCAGGTGGGTATGAGGGGATGGCTAAGAGGGAGTCCTTCTTCCCTCTTCTCAAGGTTGCACTCAGGAAGAGGCTCCAGAAGGAATCCTTCCAATTTCTGTGCCCATCCGCTCTACTCGGTCCTCCCCAAGAAGGGCTGTGTGACCCACCAGGTCAGTGCTTTATACCTCCTGGGCCACTGTTAGCAGTGGCTGATGTCATCATCCTCCCCGACAGGAATGAACTCCTGTCCTTCTTCTTTTCCTTCCTGCTACTTACCACAGGATGGAACTTGCTAAAGCAGTAAGAAGTGAATGAGAAGGAACCTGAGAAGCCTTAGGGCTTCTTAATTTACATATAAACCTTGTGACTGTTTGCTCCTCTGAACTGGTCCCAGAGGTGCATGGCCCATGCTGTCTGTGTGCACCCCACACAAACATGGGGAAGGCAGGGGCCCTGCTCTCCAGACTGTGGTTCCTTACACCAACAATGCAATCTCTAGAAGATGTATGTTCAGGCCGAGCTGGCCCAGGCCCAGGCTCTGGGGAGGGGAGCCCATACAGAGGACCCATACCACCGTGGGAGCTGATGAATGGGTCAGGAAAGGCCTTGGCTGGGGGTAAGCCCTTGGCAAGATCCACATTACCGGGGATTTGAACATCAAGAAATCACCTCCATATACTGAGGCTTCAGTTTTTGAGTAACCCCAGGGAAGTTGTCACACCCTGAATTATATACAACTAATTTGTCTTTTAAACAGTTTGACCAAGTGGGTGGTGAGTGATCAAGGAAAAAGGAACACCATGGGAAATCAGCCACAAAATGAGCTTAGTCAGAGCTAGCTCGACAGACAAGGGCAGGCCAGGTAAAAATCTTCAGGAAACAAGAGCCCTTCTCCCTTTAGATCTCCACAGTGCGCTACTGACAGATGCAATCAGAAATGCAGGATAAAGTAGCAAGAACCTAGAGAATTTCTGGCATGTATCAGTTCATGTTGTTCATTCGGTCGTCGTTCGTTCGTTCATTCATTCATTCATTCATTCATGGAGCCCCCACTAGTGTAGTGCCAATGATATTACACTGACGCTCTGGTCTCTAAAATGGATTTTGTAATCGTTGATGCGCTGCAGATAAAATGGAGCCTGGGGCTGGTTCCACGGTTCTGGCTACACTTGAATGCATACCCCTGATGCACATATGTATGTGCCTGTGCATGGATCCATGCACACATATGCATCTGTGTCTACAGCGGGCACACCCACAACACATTTGTGCCCTTGGGTACGCATGGCTCCAAACACTCACATACAAAATATAATTCACACTTGCACATGCTTTTGCACCGTGAACAAAGTCAAGACTCCCAGAAAACAGTGCTGGCTTGAACTGGTTGATGGAAATCTTACTAGGTACATTCATCTCCTCCGAATGATAATGACTACAGGAGACTGCCAGGCTGCTCCATTCATCCTTTATATTCTGGTTAATTACAAGACATTTCCCTGCTGTTGTAAAGGTTAGCGGGACACATGGTACACATTTAGCTAGAAGAATCTGGCAATACAAATTCCTCTCTAGTCTGCAGCATGAGTTATTGGGCTGAGCTAGCAGGAGACAAGGACCTGTTAGTGGAGGAGGGGAGCTGCTAAACCTGTCTCCAAGGCTCTGGGAATCACGAAGTGGAGGGAACCTGTAGCTTCTTCTCTTCCCAATGGAGTCAGACTTCCCTTCACAAGGGTGAGCCCCGGCACTAACCCTGATCACTCCCCTTTCCCCGCCACTTGGCTGTCCTACTGGCTGGACCATCCCTTTATCTCCCCACACCTGTTCCTTCACCAAACCCAGTTCACTCAACCCTAGAAAAAGTTTCCGATGTATATCTTCCTTTCAGGATTCTAAGCCACTCCCGCCCTAAACTCTTTTTTGCTTGGATTTTACTCACCGACTCACTCTCTATAACTCACCCCCCAAGATGTTGCAGAGGATGCTTTTAAACAATGGAATCTGATTTTTCCCTTAGAAAACTTGGTGGGTGCGCACCCTGCACTCTGCCCCTCCCTTGTCACTGACGGCATGCCTCTTGCTTGGCCACCAGCCCTGCACAAATGCTTTCATTACTCACAGTTCTTTGCTAGACAAAGTCAGTGTCTAGCACACTGGCTCCTCATCTCACTCAGATTTATGCCAAAGATGGAAAATTTGCAGCAGATGCCCAAGATCTAATGCTTCAAGGTACAAACCTTCTAGCAGAGGCTGAAGCCCTTACTATGGAGAAGGACAGTGGGAAGAGCGGTGGTATGGAACAGAGCTGGGGAAGCCTCGATGTAATGAAAGGTGAGATGTCTGTTGCCAGGTCAGTGGACCTGAGGGATAAATATAAAACGACTGCGCCACCGTTGACCAGGTGTTGCCAACACACAAATAAAGAGGCTGGGGTGGCACCATCATTGCCACTGCACTGGCACACTCCATGGCCACGGAACTCTCGAGAAGATGAGCAAAGGTGTTAATCCAGTGGAAATCAGGAAAGGTGTGATGTTGCTTGTTGATGCTGTAATTGCTGAACTTAGGAAGAGCCTAAAACTGTGATAACTTCTGAAGATATTGCTCAGTTTGCTCTAGTTTCTGCAGATGGAGACAGACAAATCGGCAGTATCATTTCTGATGTAATCAAAAAAGCTCAAAGAGTATCCTTGCAATACAGGGCAGGAAAACACTGAAGGACTGAAGCAGGAATCGAAGGCACAGAATGTGCCTAAGATTGCATATCTCCCTACTTGCATAATACATCAAAACTTCAGAAGTGGAAATTCTAGGGTATTTAGGGTTTCCAGTGTCCGGTCCATGGTAGCCACTCTTAAAACTGCCAACACCCAGTGAAAGTCTTGGGTTATTACTGCTGAAGATGCCCTCAGAGCACTCACTTGGAATAGGATAAAAGTCAGCTTGCAGGTTACAGCCACCCAAGTTCCAGGTTCTAGTGTCACGGAAAGAACCAACAAAGCTGTTGCTATTGATGGTGTGGTGTTTGGAAAAGAGAGCTGGGCTCTGAATTTTCAAGATCGTTTGCTTCATGATTTAGGAACAGTTGGACAGGTTATTGTGACCGAAGATGATGCCACATTCTTGCAAGGGAAAAATGACAAGATTCAAAAAGAGAAATATTCAAGGAATAACTACTAGTGACCGTGGAAAAGAAAAGCCCCAGGGACATCTGGGGACACTTCAGATGGCAGAGCTGTGCTGAAGGTCGCTAGGACAAGTGACGTGGAAGAGAATGAAAAGAAGGAGTCACAGGTACAGTGAAAGCTCCAAGACCCGCTGCTGGAAAAGGCACTGTCTGGGTGCTTTGCTTTGGGGCATTCCTGCCTTGAATTCACAGCTCCAGCTAATGAAGAGCAAAAAACTGGTACAGCAACAATGGAAAGAACACTCAAAATTCCAGCAATGACCACTGCCAAGAATGCAGGTGTGGAAGGATTGTTGATAGTTTAGAATGTGATGCACAGCTCCTTAGAAGCTGGTTATGTACTATGCTGGGTGGTTTTTTGAATATGGTGGGAAAAGGAATCATCAGCCCAGCTATGGGCTGTAAGATGTACAAAGCAACTGAAGTCTGTAAGAAGAACTTTGTTGGATGCTGCTGGTGTGGCCAGTGGGTTAACCACAGCAAAACTCGTAGCCACTAGGATCCCTGAAGAAGACAAGGACCTGGGCAGGGTAGATGGCAGGCAGTGCGGGGAGTGGCATGTTCTAATTTCTAGAACAGTGCTTTGCCATTGTTAATAGGCTGTGTGGTGGTCTTCACAAACCACTTCTGACAAGTCAGAAAACAACTGGAAGAAAGATATTTAAGGGAATCCCTATGGCTATCATTGTTGGTTTCATGGCTTGGGCAATGCTGTTTGCTCTACCTGGCACGCCTTTTCCCCTCTTCTCTGCTTGGCTACCTCTCACTGGTGAAGGCCTGACTCAAAGGCTATCTCCTCTCTCTGGCTGTGTCTACATCTCAGGGAAAAGTCACTGCCCTTACAAGACTTGATTCAGGCATCTGCTGAAGCCCTTTTGACACTGTGACATCATGTCCTGTTCTCCCAGCTATTTGTCCCCCGAGCTCCTAGGTCTGTGACCTGTGACTGACAGGGCCAAGCACACAGAAGGTTCCCTGAACTGTCTGATGACTGAGTGGATGAATGAATGACCAACTGTTAGAAGAATATGTGCTTTACGTTCTGCATGGAGCACTGGGTGTTATGCACAAACAATGAATCATGGAACACTACATCTAAAACTAATGATGTAATGTATGGTGATTAACATAACAATAAAAAATTAATTAAAAAAAAAAGAAGAATATGTGCTTTGAGTTCATTTCCTGGCAAAAAGAATGGGTTACACTTGAAAGCAGGCGAGGTGAGGGGTGCCGTGTTTTGTGTTCATGCTGTTTTCAGTTCAGGCTCACTTTTGATTGAGTTTAGAAGCTTGGCTTCGTGGGCACTGGACTCTGGGCTCCTGAGCCTGGAAGTAAAAACAACCCTGTGATTCGTGGAGGGGTCCCGGAGGCCCAGAACCTAACAGGGAGGCTGGCAAGGGTTCAGCAGCTCAGCATGCAGACAGGAATCAGACAAAAGAGTCTGAGCACGGACCACAGGCTCAGTCACACGCCACAAAGAGACAAGTTCATGTGGAAAACAGAAGCTTGGGTTTGTTACTCTAAAAAGCATCTCAATACATGCAAATTGGTTTCAAATGTTTGAGTTTATTCTGCAGACAATTGAGACTCGGCATCGGACTTCCAGACAGCAGAGGAGCTGATTCTCTCACTGTGGAATATCTCCCAACTCCTGGTTCCCAGAGTTCACTTGCCAAGGTAGGCAGTGCTAGTCGACGGCAGAGTCAGGCAAGGATTTGGCTGAAGGGAGGCTCGGGGAACTGGACAATGGTCATCGTGTCACGATGGCAGGCAGAGAGCCCATGTCTGAGGATTAGAGCCACCAGCTCTACCTCTCACTGCACAAGGGGTTCCCCTATAACAGGAAGTCAAGGTGACTGGTGGAGTCTGAGGCCTGAGGGTTCCATTTCCTGAGCACCTGCCATGGGTCAGATATTTTAGCAGGACCTCCTTCAATTTCCAATAGCCCCGTGGGGGTCAATATTATTCCCTCTCTATGGACCAGCAGAGCAATAGTGAGCTGTGGGCTATGCTCTCTTCCTAGCCAGGGAAGACCCTCACCAGTTGTCATTGTCATTGGCCACTGGGGGCATTTAAGAAAGGCTCGTCTCAATGTCATTCCTTGCAGGCTTGAAAAGAAAGCAAGAAAGCAATTAGCACTGCGAGGACTGAAAATAGTCCTCGCCTGGAGGCAGAAGGATTGATTACATAACCTCAGTGGTCTCCCAGAACTGGAAGGAAACTTAAGGAATTTCGATTTCTGTGGTTGCCAAACACTTTAGGTACAGGAACCTGTGATTACACTTCTAGGTAAATGCCCACTACACAAAACAAATTAAAGAGGAACTGCTCTGGTTCAAGTCAGTGGTGTGGGGGTGGGGTGAACCTGGAGCCCCACTCACTCAGGCCCTATCAAAATAGCTGCGGGGAGAACCCCTTTGGCCTCCAAGGAACCCACTTTGAAAACCACTTTTTTGGGTTCCCTCCTTTCATGCTACATACATCTGAGGAGGACTCCTGCCTTGGGAGGGGATCGGAGGCCTCTGCCTCTACTTTGCCTTGAGTCCTCACATCTCTCTCTCCAGTGCAGACCCTTCTCTGAGCTACAGACTGACAGACCAGCCAGCTACCTGCTAGATGGCCCCCAAGCCCTGATAGGCTACTACTACGCCAGGATCAACGTGTTCCAAGCAAATCCACCCTCATCTGCCTCTGCCCCAGAGCATGAGCAGGGAGGAGAGGCAGAGGGAGAGAGAGAAAAGCAGACTCCCTGCTGAGCATAGAGCCTGATGTGGGACTCAATCCCAGGACCCTGGGATCATGACCCGAGCCGAAGGCAGACACTTAACTGACTGAGTCACCCAGGCGCCCACAGGTCTCCCTCTTTTTAAAGACTTCTGATCTCCTGTCTTCAGTGCAGCTTCTGACAGTGTGAGTCCTGCCTTCCTCTCCGGCCTCGGACTCACTGCCTAGACTGCTGCCCTGAGCTCTGGGTGGCGGGCTTCACGCTCAGGCGGCAAACATTTTTGGAGAGAGGGCTGGGAGCATGTGTGTTGGGCTGTGGGCCATGTCTCAGCTGCAGACTGCCCAGCTCTGGCCTGGTAGCGCTCCAGAGGCTCTCTACACTTCGCAAATGAGTAAGCAAGGCTGTGTTCCATAAACCTTTATTTATGGATGCAGCGACTTGATTTTTCATACAGTTTTCATGTGTCATGAAACCTTCTTATTCTGATTTTCTTCTTCAATCTTTAAAAATGTAAAAGCCATTCTCAGCTTGAGAACCATATGGAAGCAGTCAGACGGCGCGGTCAGGCCTGTGGGCTGCGGCTGGCCCAGCTCCGCCCTGGACATGCAGGTCTCTGGGGCTCCTCAGACTTAGCCCTTTCAGGTTTTCTTGCCTTCCCTCTACCCGGAATGCTCCTCACGAGCTGCGTGGCATCCTTCTGAGGCCCACATTGATGCCGCTGCCATTTTTTCTTCTTCTTCTTCTTCTTTTTTTTTTTTTTTTTTTTGGCTTCTTTAAGTGCTTCCAGCCAAACTAATTGCTCCTTTATCTCTAATTCTAGAACCCTTTCCCGGGCCTCCATTATAGCTTTTATCTGGCTGCACACAACTTATAGATTTATGCCTGTTCCTCTCTTTAACCTGTTCTCCTTGACAGCAGAACCTGGCCTAGCCGCGTCCCACTTTCTGCGCTGTTACGTGGCCATGTCACACCAAAATGCTTGCAATTCAACACTCTCGCTCACCGTCCGACAGCCGGCCAGACACACAGTCACACTAGAACTCTGGTCCCCTGATTCCCTGAGGTAGTATTTAAAATCCTGTTTGGCCAGGAATACCCCTAAATTCTCATTGGACTGAGATGGGAATGGAATATGCCATGTTGTAGGTTATTCATTTATTTATTCAATGTATGATTTGGTTTCTGGGGAAAAAAATTTGTCCATCAATCCATTTAGGGGTTTATAATGATTAGCCCCGAAGTGCCATAAATCACTTGAGACTAATGCCATCAAGCTGACCCCATGCTGATGTGTCCCCAGCTCCAGTCCCCACACTTCTCTGGCCTGCTCTGTGGACTGCTAGCGCAGGGGGCCCACTGGTAAGGCTCCTAGCCTCGCAGGGTATACAGCGGGCCACAGCAGGGCCTCTGTTCCCGTTTCTGGCTCCTTTTGGGTTGGCAGATGGGAGGCACAGTAGACAGGAGGGGGAGAGAAGAGAGAGATCTGGTTACTGATTCTGGGCTCCTCCTCCTGCTCTGGTTACTGCTTCCCAGGCCCCCTCCCCAAGCACTGTGGGTTGGCGGGGGCCAGGCTCCTCAGTTCTGCCAGGTGGTGCTTCTTCTACCCCCTCTGGCCCTTTCCCCCCAACTGTGGCGAAGGCCTCCCTGCTGCATGGTCCCTGAGGGCCTCATCATCCTTGTAGGGTCCTTTAATCTCATCCTATTCTCTGTAAAAGGTCCCATCACTAAACCTTCTTCAGTGAAAGCCGGGCAGGATGCCTTCTGTCTCCTGCTAGCCCCTTGACTAAAAGCTGTCTCTGCCACGCTTTGGGGCTGTGTTTGCAAGCTGCAAAACTGAGATTATTTTAGTCATTCCCAAGTTTCCTTTCCTTCCGAGCAGTGGTTCTCAATGGGGGGTAATTTTGTACACAGGGGTCATTTGGCCACATGTGGAAATTTTTTGGTTATCATGACTGTGTGTGTTGAGGAGAGACACTACTGGCCTCTAGCATCTAGTGGATGGAGGCCAGGAACGCTGCTAATCACCCCAAAATGCACTGGACAGTCCCCTACAACAAAGAACTCCGCACGCCACAATGTCAACAGTGCTGAGGCTGAGGAACCTTGCTTGAGTCGCCAACTGATTATTGCATACGCTTGCACTATGTGCCCCAGTCTGGAAAACACTAGAAAAAGAAGTTCCCAGGGTAGAATCATTTATTAACACAATATATATACCACCATATATAAGCCGGCTGCAGATGAATACCACTGGGATGCAAATCCTGCCTCCAACACTCCATCGATGAGACCTTAAGCCAGTTACGCACTCTCTCTGAAACCCTGGCTTCTCACCTGTAGGCTAATGGGAGGATCTCCTTCCCACAGCCGCTGCTAGGACTGGATGAGTAATAAATGCCAAGTGCTTGAAGCCTAGAAAGCCCTCTGGAAACACTGGCCCACGTGAACTTGCAGACCCTGTTCAGGGCTGTATTCAGGGAGACAGAAGAGAGTAAGATAGGGTCTGCTTCTGAGAAGTTCATCACTAAAGCAGATTTTCAGACTGGGGGTTGTTCCCTGCTGTAGACTTGTGAAATTCATTTAGAGGTTGCAGTTAACATTAAAAATTGGAAATTTTCAGGGTGCATCATGATTTGTAAGGGAAAATGCCACTTGGTGACATTTTCTTTATAGTTCTATAGATAGATGTGTGTACTGGGTTGTGCTGGAAAACGTACTTTTTTATGGTGGGATGAGATTAACAAATAAAGTTTAAAAGCTACCAGTTAAATAGGAAAGGTAAGACACTCGAGGCACCAGAGAAGGCCCTCTGGTTTTGCAGAAAACTCACATGAGCCTGTGAATGAATTCAAGCTTCACCACCTACAGCCTGTGTAATCTGTGTGTGTTGGGCTTGTTACAAAACCTCTCTGAGCCTTGGCTTCTTCAGCTGCAATGTGGGAATTAAAAATACATTTTGCACTGCACTGGGGCGGGGGGGGCGGCGGGGCAGTGGGGGGACAGAGCCTCATCCAGGGGTACAGAGCCTCCTGCACAGCAGGTGTGCTCCTGATCTTCTAGAGGCTCCCGTGGCTCAGTGCTTGTCGCCCATTGTCTGGCATCAAACTGTAACCCGCGACCATGCCAGACAGGCCTCCAGGCACCCGAAATAGTAGAGATCCTGGTACCTATTTAATCAGATGAAATGATAATATTCATCTCTGCTTTTCTATTTTGGAAAATACAACAAAAAGATCCAGACAGGTGCTTCGCTCCCACAAAAGCCCATCGCCCGCAGTGGCAAAATGTTTCCAGGAAAGCTCTCAGAGTGAGGCTTTGTGAAGCTTGTCAGACCAGGTTGGCTTTTGGGTTTATTTTCTAAATGTTTCAAAGGTGTCCTGCCACCCAACGCTAAGGAAATGAGGCTGTTTAGGAAAGGTCCAGATTTTAAAGGTAATGCCTCTGCTTCTAGTGCCACTGTTATCCTAGTTTCTGGCTGGAAAGCCTGGCCCCAGGGGCCTCGTGGTGGGGGCTGCCCCCTGCCCCTGCCACCTCCAGGCGAGTGATGGGCTGCTACTGTCCGGAGCCAGAGCCTCTGAGCTGGGGTTGGGAGGGACAAGCTGCCCCGCTCTCCACCGTGAGAATCCGTGTGCCCCCCTCCCCGCCCAACCCCAGCACACCCTCACTGGGAGGCACTTCTTGCTTTTTATCAGCCTTACACGGTCCCATTCTCTGCACACCACTGGTTTTCCTCACTCACTCACTTACAACCTGAGCCCACCCCACCTTTTATTCCCCAGAGCCTTCTGGGGCCTTCTGCTTAATAGGTGTACAATACAAGTTTGCTGTCGAATCAATCAGAACCAATATTGGCTTGTAACTGGTAGCAGTTTAGGGCTTAATAAGCAAGTTCTAAAGCCCACCCTTGGTGTTTATAAATTTTGTGTACTTAGAGCAAACTCAAGGTTGAAAGGAATGTCCTCATCTGCTCCCACACATCCACCGGACTTTGGATCTCCTCCAGGGCTGAGGAGCTCCCCACCGTGGGGTGAGCCAATTCTTTAGGATTGGAGCAGAAATCTGTGATTCCCCCCTGCCATTCCTGGTCTGGCCTCTGGCTGCCAGGCGGCAATTCACAGATTGGAGCACCTGAGCTGGAGCACTCCTAGAGCTCCCAGCCTGCGTGTGTAATGCATTCGTGCGCTACATAACACGAAAGAGAGTTGAAATACGGCTCCTCTTCCACTTTACACGCGGGAGGGGAAACACTGGTGGTTAGAGAGGTTGGGCTCTGGATTCAAAAGGCAGGAGGAATTCAGATGGCCTTGGGAAACTGGCTTAATTTCTCTGGGCCTCAGCTTCCTTGTCCGTATAATGGGGATGGTGATAGCACCGACTTCACAGGCGAATGATGAGGGTTAAATGAGACGATGCTTATCAATTGCCCAACACAGTGCCTGGCTCTTCAAAGGCACTCAGTATTACGATCAGCCTGACCTGAGGAGGGGCCTGGAAAGGGGCAGCTCGGGCTACATGACCCCGTCGCTGCCTTGGGCAATAGGCCACTGTGGCAGGTGCAGAGATGCAGATGTGGACACCCTAGGCCTGCAAATAAGAACAGGACGATAGAGGCGCGCCCACCCTGAAGTCACCCCGGACCCAGTCTGGGGACAGGATGAGCTCCCAGGAGTCACTACGGCCCCCGGAGGAAGCATGGCGGCCCCGCCTACCTTGGTATTGGGCACTGAAGCCGCGCTGCCGGTGGTTGCCGTCCGAGGTAAAGTGCAGCCGCAGCCAGTTCTTGCTGCTGATGACAGGGGCTGGGAGGCTGGCTCCGGTGAACCTGCGGGCACACAACGTGGGCAGGGTTAGGGGTGAGACGGGCAGGCATCCAGGCGTGTCCCCACTTCCCAAGTGAGCTGGGGCCTCAGCCCAGGCCTGGAGCGGGAAGGAGGGGCAGTGCCACCCCGGCTGCCCTCCAGCAACCTGGGGCCTGAGCAGCTTCAGGGGGCTCTTCAGGGGCCCTTCCCACCACTGAGTTACCTTGAAATGCTGTGGAGAGGGTGCGTCCCTCAGGCCAGGAGCAGAGGCCCATCCCCTCCCCGCCCAGCCAGGAGTGTTGACAAGTGTCACTCCCTTGTGCCACGGACCGCAGTTGCAGGAGAGAGGCCCAGCCTTCCCAGCAGAACCCACCCACCCCCACCTAAGATCCTGATCCCCCAGCAAAAGTCCAGCCCACGACCCCCGGGCCGAGGATCGGTAACCCCTAGTGAGCTCCCAAGGAGTCCGTGGAAAGGGCCTAGGCAGGCACTCCAGGCAGTGCGGCCCTTCATGGGTCTGAGAGCCCATTCTGGGGTCACTCACTAGGCCCCAGGTCTCCTCTGGCTCCTCCTTTATTGCTGCTGCCTCCATAGGAGGCATCCCCTTCCCTGCTGGGTCCCTCCTCCCTTAGATTAGCCTCTTCTGGCTCCCAGCCAGTCCAGCCCAGAGGGCGGGGCACCAGGGTCTGTCCCCTGTCACTGTTCACTGCCCTAGCCTCTTGGCCAATTGCCATCCTGAGCCACCTTCCAGGTCAACCAGATCCTTCCTCCTGGAGCACAGGAACCTTCAGCGGCTCCCTAGTAGCTACACAAGACCCACCGCCTTTCAAACTTCCCACCCTGTCCCCTGCTGGAACAAGCCTCTGCTTAGCGCTGCCACACTCAAGCTAAACCGTGATGCCCCCCCCCCCACCCCCTGCGTGTTCCCTGCACCCCAGGAACCCCCTCCATCTTACCTTCCCTCCTCTACCCCACAGCCTCCCAGCTGGCCCATTGCACCGCTTTTTTCTCTCTCTTCCTCCCCGCACAAGAATCTGGTACAAAGCTTCCTGATGCCTCCCCTCTGACAGCATCACATCTCCCTCTTGTCTGCCCCCACCCCCGCGGGGACACGCCACAGGCATCTCCTAAGCACACATGCTTTGTCCTTTCCTAGGTCTTTGCCTTTTCTGCCTGGAACGGAGCCACCTATAGCCCTCTCTTCTGCACCCCTTGTGTCGCCTGAGATGACTTCGGGAAGCCCTCAATCATCACGTCCCAGGAAAGCCTACCTCCCCTGCTTGGCTTCGAAGCCATGTGGATTTGGGTTCAGATCCAGCTTCAGCACTTAGCAGCAGTGTGACCTAGGACTAGTTACTGAACCTTTCTGAGGATGAGAATATGAATAGCAGCCTGAAGACCTGTGGGCAAAGAACTAGCCCAGTACCAGACACATAGGAGCTCAAGAAATCTCATTTTCCTTTTCCCTCCTCCGTCCTGCCACAGCACTGCATTCGGATTATGATTCCCTATCTAGGTGTGTCTCCCTTTGATACCTCCTCAAAGAGGGTGCTGTAGCCTGGTGGTGAAGCTAGGGCTCTAGAGGGATCAGCTGTGTTATCTTCACAAAAATTACTTCAGCTCTCTGTGACTTTATCTCTAAAATGGGGACAATGACAACCATTCCTTCAAAGAGTTGCAAGGATTAAATGAGGCAATACATAACAAAGACCTTAGCATGGTCCCTGGCAAATAGAGAGCTTTTGGTAAATGGTGGCTGCTCTTTTCTTCTTGTCCACTTGCATTCTTCATCTCTGTACCAAGCACCTAGCACAATGGTTGGTACAAAGCAGGGACATGAGGATTCCAATACAAAATAGGTGGTGCACTAGTATGAGAATAATTCCAGGAGTTCCATGAATGGACTCTTTATAAAGGGAAACCAACCCGGATGGGGCAGTATCCATACAGCCTGTTACCACTCGAGGGCCTGGAGAGGAAACTGTATCCCTGAAAAAGAAGGCTGTATGGAAAGGGCCACCATGTAGGACCCAGATCTTCAGGCAGTTTGTGCAAGTCCCACCAGGAGGGATCAAGGAATGGATACCCGGAACTCACTTTCCTCCCTCCCCTCCTCCAATCTCCTACTGATGCTTCTGTTGATCTATCCCAATTGAAAGCCAGAAGCAAAGGAGCATACTGATGTAGCCTCACCCAAAGCTAAGTCTTCCTAGACATGGAACTGAGTGGAGAAGGTTGGGGAGAGGATTTGGAGGGGCAAATGGAAGCGATCCGACATGGTGGGTCCCTATAAATATGTATTAAACAAAGGAACTAACCAAGTGGCTTCATACCCTGCAAAACTGAATTTTTACTATAATGAAAATGCTGACACACACCAAACTCCAATAATACAACCCATATTGCCATGGTAAGAGCTATTATAGAAACCAATTACCGTATTTTACCAGATCCCATTTAAAATAGTTTATTACCGGCTGAGTCATTTAAGTTTTCTAAGGAGCCACAAACGGTATTGTGGGTTTTTTTTTCCCCAGGGCAAATTCAATTCTATCTCAATGACAAAGCTTGGAGACTATTTACATAAGGGAAGTAGATATAGGGAGAATCTACCTGAATAGTTCAGAACCAAAGGCTGTTTATTGCAAAATGGAATGTGGGGAGGGTGCCCGGGTCCCAGGAGCAGGATGAGAGTAATGTTGGAGATGGTAAGTGGAAGTCAGTGAGGCTTCTCCAGCCCCGGTATCTGCTTTAACTCCAGCTGTCCAGCCTGGAGAAGCCCCAAGGGGCATCTGTCTTCCATCTCTCCCAAACCTTTACCCATCCCTAGGGCTCCTGCTAACTGTTCGTTCCTAAGGCTTCAACTCTCAGGGCCCTGTGGTGCCTACACACCTTTACTCTGTTCTGCTCCTGCCTCCTTGCACGTAAATGTGCATTGGAAAGTTTTCTTGGCAACTATCTCAAGAATCGGGGGCTTCTGTGTTGGAGTCATCACATCAGACTCTGCCATTGAGATGGTGCTGTGCCTCACTGAAAACTCTCCCAACAAACCAGTGACACACACAATGACATGGATGACTCTCAGAAGCTGATTATACTGATAAAAGAGGGCATACGGTTTGGTTCCATTTATATGAAACTCTGGAAAAGACTAATCTATAGCGAGAGAGCGTAGATTAGCCGTTGCCAGAGCTGGGGGTGAGAGATACTGGTGGGGGGCCCATGGGAGGGAGTACAAGGGACCCTCCTAGGGTGATGGAAATGTTCTACATTCTAAAGGAGATGGTGGTTATGTGGCATGTACACGTTGGTCAAAGCTTTAAAAACTATACATTTAAAATGGGTCACTTTATTTTTTGCAAATTATGCCTGAATAGAGTTAATTAAAAACAAATCTTCAGTGGCTCCTATCCTTAGAGTAAAAGACATTACTCTGGCCTCAGGCTTTAAAAAAAGTCAGTGTGTCCTCACCTCTCCTACCTCCTCCTCTCTTCATCTCTATTCTTTCTGCTCTAGCCACGTGGGTCTCCTTGCTGTTCAAAACTGGCCAGACCTCCTCTGGCCTCAGGGCCTTTGCACTTGACATTCCCTCTGCCTGCTAGCTGGCTCTTCTCCCAGACATCCATGTGGCTCACCTCCTCACTTCCTCTAAGCCTTTGATCAAATGTCACCTTCTCAGTGAAGTCTTTCTGGTCTGATGCCTGCCTGCCTTCCTTCCCTGAGCACATGTGCACACATGCGCATACACACACACACACACACACACACACACACACCATCTCCAACCATACAGAAGACCTTACTTGTACTGGAACACACACTACTTTTTTGTGTTTCTCTGCCTTTGCACTTGCTGCTCTTTCTGCCCTTTCCCATTGTACCACCTGGCTGCACAGGGAGGTTAAGAAACTTGTTCAAGGTCACACAGCTATTAAATGGGCAGAGGTGGGAGTCACACTTAAACCACCCCACTCAGAGCCTATGTACTCAGCCACTGCATCGTACTGCCACATACACACAAGCACGAAGGAAGGCAGTGGAGCAGTTCAGGCTGAATTCCATTTCTGTTCTTTTTCCTCCCCTCCCATTTCCTTCCCCCCCACCCCCACCCAGGATCCTCTTTAATTTTGCTCCCTCTTAGAATCATAATTAAAGGAGAGAAACACAAAGAGAGATTCTCCCCTTCAACCCTTTCTGTCCACATTAACTTCACTCTGGGGCGCCTGGGGAACTCCAAGTTCGCCCAGGAAATTGCTATTGCAGTACAGCATAAAACGTATTTAAGCAATTACACTCAATTTTTTTTTTTTCTTTTTGGTAAATTGACTTCCGTTAAATGGGGCTTCATTAATGGAATCTGGCTTGGGGAGAATAAAAAACAACCACCACCACAACAAAAACACCACAACGGCTCCCTTTAATGCATGTAGTTGATTATAGGGAAAGTGGCTTTGAATTCCCCTACAGAAAGCTCTTAGTTCTTGTCTTGGTAATAAGAGAGCTCAGAGCAGACTTCATGTAAAGCATTTCTTCTTAAGAAGGTTCTCCTACAGTCAGGATGTTGGGAGCGCTGAGATGATAACTGAGTCTGCAAGGAATCACTGCCTAGCTGTACGCAGAGGGAGAGGAGTATTGGGAGCTCCTGGTTTCAGTTTCAGTATTCCCGAAAACTGACATGCTCAGGAGAACATTCACTCATTCATTTACTCACCAAGCACATATTGGATAGGAGGCACAGCGCTTGCAGTGGGTGCCACTCCCACCGGTTCCCTGGATATGGGGAGTCCTTGCAAAGCCTGAAATCTACCAGATTCAGTTGCAATGTCCCCTTCTCTGTACAACCTCCATCCCTCAGTCAGTGGCATCTGGCTTCTGTGCTCCCAGAGCATGTCCTGTGGGCTTAATCTCTCAGCTAAGCTCTGTGCACAGCCTGGATCTGATACAGGGTTGGAGAAGCTCTGCATCCCAGGGGCCAGCAGAAACCATGCTTCCTACCCCAAAGCTGGCTGGGGAGAATATAAAATATAGGAGGTGTGTGCCACTTTATCCCCACTCCCACACCCTCTTCCCTCCCCACCTGCCATCTGCTCTCCTCTTTGGGGGAAGGAGAGGGCATCATGATGCAACCAGGGAAAAACCCTTCTGGAAATGGCTTGGTGGTGGTAGGCAAAGGGCACCAAGGCTCTTGTTGAAGACCCGACTCCTCTGTCCCCACCCAAGCTACCTCTCATCTCTGAAGAGAGCCTTTATTGACTCAGCCCTGATACCCATTCTCATCACCAATGATTTCCGTCTCAGTTTTCCTTTAGCCAAATGCCTAGGATTCTTGCTATGTTGAGATAAAAGCTTTCCCCAGGACAAACCCACAATGTTATCTATTTTCCTGGAACTGGGCAAAGGCCCAGGAGGAATGCAGTTCTCTTTTGGATATGGACTGCTGGAGTCCCTAAGTCTTAAGACTTATCTTTGGAAAGGCATCCCAAGATCTGGTTCTCAGCAGTGCCTACCCATCCCAATTGTTCAGGCAGCTCTGAGCAGCTGAGCCACGGTATGAAGATCCAAATCCCAACTACCTACCTGGAGGTTTTGGGGCTTGTTTGAACAAACTCAAGCCTCTGCCAATTGTTCTTGCTCCTCAGTGTTCTTTCTCCCCATAATCCACACCATCCTCCTTGTCACCCAACCCAGGCATCATCCTTAACTCCTCCATTCCTGCCCTCCATGGCCAATGGCAGCCAAGTCTTCTCTGCTTCCTGACCTCATCATCCTCACCTGGACTACTGAGATAGCCCTCTGCCCTGCCCTCTGCCCTCAATCCATCTCTGTACTCTGTGGGGAGATTTGCCCAAGTTCCTGCCTTGCTGGAAACCCAGCAGCAAAGGCCCACAGGCTGCAGTATCATAAAGTCTAGACTTTTTCATGCCTTCCCCCTCCAGTGACACCCACTTTGAGCCCCAGCTTCTTTCATGTCTCCATGCCTCTGCATATTCTACTTCCTCTACCTGGAATGTCCTTTCCTGTTGCCCCACCTGACTTCCTGGGGGAAATATCACTGCTCCCATAAATCTAACCAAAATGTCTCCTTTTCTCCACCTCTCTCTTTCCCTGAACCCATGGGAAAAGCATTTGCCTTCACTGTGACCCCTCTGAACCATGCTCATGCCCCTGCCACAGTACTGGACACACCAAATTGTAACCATGTCCCCAGCTAGAAGCCAAGCTCTGCAAGAGCAGGGACAGGATTTTCTTTGTCTCGCCATGTCCAGCAACACAGCACAGTGCCTGGCACGTGGAACAAGTCAATTCCTTAGAACAGGGGATGGCAAACTATAGCCGGCTGTCTGTTTCTGTAAATAAAGTTTTACTGGATCACAACCGTGATCATTCATTTACATATTGTCTGCTTTCAAGCTACGATGGCAGAGTTAAGTAGTTGGGACAGAAACTATCACCTGCAAAACCCTAAATATTTACCTCGCCCTTTAAAGAAACAGTTTCCTGACACCTACCCTAAGCCTTGCAGATGACATAGCTTGTTGGTAAAAAGTAATTTCCAAGTAAGGAATAATAAAAGAACACATACACAGCTAAAACATTTCATGATGGTGTACAAAGACTTCCATGTACATTTATGCATCAATCCAGTTAATGCAGGACCAAGGTCTTTCCTTTGACTACGGTTTCATTCTCCACACTGTCTCACTTATATAAACTCCACCCATAATGCATCGTTTGCCATACCAATTCTGCTACAGCTCGTTCAGTCAACAAATATCTATCGCGCACCTGCCATGTGCCAGGCACTGTGTGGGGCATTGGGGATGCAGCAGTGAGCAAGACAGACCTGGTCACTGTCCTGATGGAAGTGAGCAATTGTCTCAGTCACTCACACCTAATATTTAGGAAGCAATTCTTTTTAGAGATTCTCCTTCATGGAGTCTTCCCAAAGCATTTAATTTAGTTTCCATAGATGCAACTCTATTTCCTTTCACACTCATATTTCATCGGTTTATGTGATGTTTAATTTAAATCACATAATTACAATAACAAGTATGACTGGCACCAAGAGAGTTGGCAACAAACCCATCTGATTCTCAGAAAGTGCAAGACTTAGCTGGTGGGACCATGGAGTGCACAGGTGTTGAGGGTGGGGGTGGGAGACGGCCCGCAGGCAGCTGGTGCTTAGAGTGCCACCGGGCAACGGTCAGGAAGATCTAGCAAGACCATGGGAGTGCCAGCTACCCCAGGGAACTGCTCTGGTGGAGAGGCCTAAGAGCACTTTCATTATGCATGCTTTGTGAATGAATGAATGAATGAATGAATGAATGGCAGTCTCTTGCTTTCGACCATGGGCATCTTTTCTAATCACATCCCCTTTGCTACTAGGAGAGTGGAAATCAGTTAATATTAAAATCTTAATTGACAAGGACTTCAGAGGACTTCCAGGCCTAAGGGCCAGCTACGTATGGATCTCATCTACAGCCTTCTCGACAGATGGTCAGTCCAGATCTATTCTGAATGTTTCCAAAGATTGAGAAGTCAGCTCCTTGCCAAATTCTCCCTGTCCACTTTGATTCACTCCCACCCTTTTTCTATCTACTTCCTGCTCATCCTTTAGGTGGCATCTTACAGCCAGTGGCTCCAGAGGGTGTGGCTGGCTTCTCCTGTGTACCTCGTGACTCCTTGCACTTCCTCTACCCCGGTGCTTGTCTCACTAAGCATCATCCAGGGGTCTGCCTCATCCTCCAAACTGTGTGCTGCTGAAGACAGGAGCTGTTTCTTTCTTCTTCAGTTCTTTCCTCAATACATTGCATGGAAACCTAACACATGGAAAGACCTCAATAATATTGCTTACTAGAAGAAGGAACGCTTGAATGAGTGAATGAACGAATGAGATCCTGCTAGTGAAAGCAGAGGGCATATACGGGGAAAAGCAGGCGAGCAGGTGAGCCTGGAGACAGTGGGGAGAGCCTCCAAGGCCATGCTGGGTTTCATCTCGGTTTCCTATGAAGATGGGCCACCCCAACCCCTTGGTCCCTCAGCCCTCACAGTGCTCCCCATTCACTTGGCAGCTGCTGGAACCTTTCTGGGAGACTCTTCTCACCCTGACTATCTCTAATGCACTAACAGTGAGATCTGGTAATTAATGTGGGTAAATGTTCCTTGTTCCCCAGAAGCAACTCAATAAACTCAACGAATTACCAGGACTCTTCCCTGCTCAGCTAATTGTTAGCTCCAGGGAACCTACACAAGCTACATCAGGTAAACGCTTTTCCTCCAGACACACTGTTCCCTGGAGGGTTGAGCCGGCCAGAGGGAGGGACAGGTCTCCTGGCAGTGTGTCTGCCCCTGGGATACGGGTGTCATCACCAGTGGGCGTCCTGGGGCTCGCGCGTTGGGGGTGGCACCTTGAGAAGGTCTGGAAGTGGCTTGGGGTGTCCGTTCCTTGCATTCCCTGCTCGGCAGCTCACCCAGAAGGGCTGCTGGCTGGGGCGTCTCCTGCCTCTGCGTAGAAGCCGTGCTCACTGGCGCTGGGTCTGCGGACGGGAGCGGCGCCGGGGGCCGAGCTCTGGGCGAGGGGGCTGGTGGTCCTCAACTACCTTCCAGGGGCCGCCCGCCTGCCTGCCTCGTTTTCTGTCTCCACGTCTAGAGCGGGACGTTCCACTCCCTTCCGAGAGCTACAAGCCTCTCTGTGAAGAGCAAGCGCCCCACGTGACCCTCAAGCCGCAGCTGATTGGCTCAGGGTGGCCATGTGACCCAAGCGGGGCCAGTCAGCCCCTGCGACGGTGCAGGGGCTTCGACCAAGGGAGGGCCCCGCAGGCCCGGCTCGCAGACTGGAAGGGGATTCGGGGAAAGGGTGGCGCAGCATCGTGGCGTCCGCCACTGTCGCTGCCACCCCACCCCCGCCCCATCACTTTTACACGACGTGCCGCGCCTCGTCCGTTGTCCTCCTCCACGTCCTGGGGCCTCCTGCCTGGACAGAATCTAAGCGCAGTCTCTGCCCTGCCCTGCTGCTGAATCCTTAGCTAGCCATTCCCTGCCCCCTGCCCGAGTCTCTCTTGCTCCAGGTTAGACCGGAGAGCTCGCCTGGAGACCTGATGGTCCCATGGCCTAAGATGTTAAAGCCTGCCCCATCGGGCCTGGCCTAGGAACTGCGTGCCTTAGGAGCGTGGTGACCAAGGCACACTCACACTCTACCTGGACCTTTACGCTTTCCTGGCTCAGGTCTCTGCCTAGGTGGAGATGCCAGCCTGTCTGGGTCATCACCTGTCGTATTCCCCTACACAGAGAGGATAGGTTTAAGGAGGTCAAAGGTTAAGGGCCGGGCCTCTGGAATCAACACAGTCCTGTATTTGAGTCTGGGCTCCACTGTTTACTAGTTGTGTAAGTATGGGGATGTGCCTGAACTTCTCTGAGTCTGTTTCCTCATCTGTGCAATGGGAGACCTGTGAACAGCTGTGCTTGTGTATATAAGGTGTCCAGGATTGTGTTTGACACACAGCAGGTGCCTCACAAATGTGTACTATTTTCCTCCCTTGCTTAGTTAGGTCTGAGAGGAGAAGGGATGGAATCTTATCAGTGCCTCGAACCCTACCTTCCAGAGCATACAGGGATTAAGTAGACCCCAGAGTAGCCTGGCTTGGTTTCCCTGGAGAAGTAAGGATGCCTGAATTCAGTCTGGTGACAGGACAGTGCGGGGGGAAAAGGACAGGGTACTCTCTGGCGCCCAGGGTAGCCAATCCACGTGGCAGCCACCTTCCCTTCTCCCTCGGCGGCCCCAGCCTGGCCTCCACCAGCTCCTGCTCTCTCAGCCTTGTCCATCTTCCACCTGTCACTCGCAGACATGAGTCAGAGAAGGGGCCTGTCCCCCTCCCAGAGAGGGTGGGAATGTATGCCTTGCAGAGGCCCTTGGGGATTATATTTGGATAAACTTCTCATCCTGAGGAAATGTTTGCAGATGGCTTACCGAGGAGCCTCCCACACCAGCCTCTACCTGCCACTCAACTGCCATTCTGAGCTTCAGCATCATCGATGTCCCTTCCCACCCCACCCCACCCAGAAGGAAGCAGGTAGCCAGCCCTGCCTGAGAGCCTGGCAGCTCTGAAGGCCTGGCTGAGGGCATGAACCTCCAGTTGGCTGGAGAATGGGTGGGCTAAAACATCTCGGGGATGTGCAGGCCAGTGAGCAAGGTGCCCTCGTCAGACAGAGCTGGATTTGGATCCTGCCTCCACAGCCACTAGCTGTGTGACCCTGGGAGACTGCTTCACCTCTCGGAGTCTCTCTTTCCCAGTATGTGTCTCACAGTGCGTTGTGACAATTCAGGGTGATATGGTGATGCTTGTAAACTCCTGCTAAAGCTTCAAGACACAGCAGCCACATATTCTTGGTCACGGCATGTCTCCAAGCAGCAAGGGAGACTCGTGGGCAAAGGGCTAACACTTACTGAATAGGAAGCAGTTTGGGGTGGAGATTAGGAACATGGGCCCTGGAAGGTTCCTGCCTGGGTTCGAGTCTCAGCTTTAAACTTACCAGCTGTCTAACTGTGGGCAAATAACTGCTTGCTTTGGGTCTCAGTTTGCCCTTCTATTTACTAAAGATGACAATATCACCCACCTCATAGAGCTGACAGGAGGTCTAAGTGAGATAATGGGTATAAAAGCTCTCGGTACAGTGCTTGGCACATAGCAAGTGCTCAAAGACCATTTGCTATTATTATTGAGGGTACACAATGTGCCAGTGTTGTATGTCTACTTTCTGAATAACCAGCCAGAGGTCTAGCCATTTGTACACTGGAGCAAAAGGAAGTAGAGGGGAGAGGAAGGAGAGAATGGACAAATGGGGGAGAGCAGAGTTCCTGTCTTCTCATATTGCTCACCTCCATCACATCTGGGCTAATACTTTTGGTTTCAAGTGGCAGAAATCCAGATCAAATCAGCCTGGAATCGAGAAGAAATGACTGGCTGCTATAGTCAAGCCATAGCTGGCCCCGGGAATGAATAGACCCAGGGATCCAAACGCCAAAAGGCCCCTCTCTCTGTGCCCTATCTCTGTTGTGCTCTGTCTGCTGGCTTCATTCTTTCCATGACAAATGGCGATGCTCAAGGCTGGACCTATGGCCACCCTTAGCAGCTCCGGTTCATCCTCACACCTTCACTTCCAGAAACAAGACAAAAATCCCTTCCCTTAGTTCTAATTAGAAAAAGCTCAGTGGAAGCCTCTGATTAGTCCAGCTGGGGGGTGTGCCCACTCCTGGGGCCAAGGGCAAAGGCCCCTGCTAGAACTGTTGGGAGGACAGTTCTCCAAAAGAAGGGTTGTGCTCAAAGGGAAGGAGGGTCGGTGCTAGGCAGACAAAATGAAAGATGTTCATGGTGGTTGAAAGAGGCAGGGGGCTGGACAAAAAGATCAGGGACCACTCTTCCTACTCTGTGGCATAATGGAGTGGCTTTGTCAAAGCCTGCAAGGGGTATATCCATCCATAGTTCACTGTGGGTGTTCTCTCCCCAAAGTTGGTCTAGTTCTAGATCTCATCCTCTCCTCCTTTACTGTATCCTGCCAGAGGTATGTATGCCTGGCCCCCACCATGCTGATCCCATGCTTGGGCTTGATCATCTGTTCCATTTCCTGTCCACTTGTCCACTAGGCCACTGGACTAGGTGTGGATACTTCATTTCAACCAGCCTGTGTTCTCAGTAATAGGCCTAGGTTCTGTTTGTACCTGTACATGCTGGTGTGGTTCTATGGGCTATCCAGGTCAGTCTACCCACTAGACTCAAGGCATTCTATGAACTGGGGTAAACTGAGCAGATCCATCTGGCATGAGAGATCCATCAACCCAAATGAGAAAAGTCTCCCCTGAATCCCTTAAGTGTTGAGATTTAGATACCTTATTCTCCTTCCACCTGCCCTCCTCCTGCAATACTTGGCCTTATTCCCTGCTGGCTTCCTCCTCAACTTGTTCCTACCCAACAGAGCTCCTAGACTCCCAGTAGAGGCCAAACACATGGACTTAAGAGTCAAACCAACTTGAGTCTGAGGCCTGGCTCTGCTATGTAGTCCTGGAAAAATTAATCTCTCTCTTTAGGCTTTTCTGGAGATGATATACTTAAAACATTATCATCATTCTTATTAAAATATTATGGTTACATGGGATTAATAGTTCTTGGCATGAGGTTAGTGCCAAAGAGCCTAGGCCTAGTGCTTATGACCCTGCCTTTCCCACCAGTCTGGCTTCCAGGAAATTTCAGATGCCTCTCTCTACCACCACCTCCTTTCCTAAGACATATCCATCCTTCAAACACTGCTTATAAGTGGCCATCAAAGAATCAGCCACACTGCTCCACAACTCACAGCTATTTATTGAGATGTGTGTGCATGTGCGCACGTACATGAGTGGCGAATGAGTAAGTGAATGAACTGAAAGAATCCAAGAGTGAATTAATTGGTAAGCAAATGAGTGAATTAGTGACTTAATGAGTCAGCAAGTGAGTGAAGAAGAGTGTGTAAAATTGAGTAGATCACGCTCCTTGCTCCCACAACTAATCCAATAAGCGGTGGCATAAATTTTTCATCTTTATTAACATAAGCAGGGGTTAAGAATAGCACAGGAAACATTACAGACCACCAGCTGGATGAAAAAGACACTGTATTCCTTCTCTATTGCTACTTTAACAAATTACTACAAATTTCGTGGCCTGAAAGAACACAGTTGTCTTACAGTTTGGGGGGGGGGGGGGGGGAAGGGCAGGAGTTCAAAATGGGCATCACCTGGCCAAGATCAAGGTGTCTGCAGGGTTGCACTCTCTGGAGCTCTAGGGGACGATCTGTTTGCTGGCCTTGCCCAACTTTTAGTGGCCACCCCGTTTCTTGGCTTGTGGTCTCTTTCTCCATCTTCAAAGCCAGCCATGCCGCATCTTCAGATCTCTGAATCTGACCCTCTGCATCTGTCACCACATCTCATCTCAGACACTCCTGTCTTCCTCTTATAGGGACCCAGATGATTACATCAGGTCCACCCATGTAACCTAGGGTAATCCTCCCATCTCAAATCCTTAACATAATCACATCTGCAAAGTTCTTTTTTCATGGAAGATAACACAGTTATGGGCTTCCATGTTTCAGATGTGGACATCCCTGTGGAGCCATTTTCTGCCTACCACAGATACTCCACTCAGAGGGCACATGCAGGGAATCTGCCTGTGATTCCCAACCCACAGGAAGAGGGGCAGGAGGGGGATGGAGGAAGCATCAAAGCATTTATCAGATGCCCGAGCCAGGTACTTTGCTCTTCTTCTTGGGGCTTTGAGCACTGGGATTTTTATCATTATTATTATTATTTTAATTTAAATTCAATTAATTAACATATAATGTATTATTGGTTTCAGAGGTAGAGGTCAGTGATTCATCAGTCTTATATAATACCCTTGAGCACTGGGATTTTTGAAAGCTCCTCAGGTGGTTCCAGCATGCCCTGCAATTCGGGGAACACTGTGACAGAAGACACGCCAAGAGCACATGTTGCTACAATTGAGGGTCAAATCTGCCCAGGGATTTCTGGAGGAGATGGATCAAGAGCAGGGTATCTCAACTCTGGGTGCACATTACTGTCAGCAAAGGAGATTTCTGAAAGACTTTATTTGGAAACAAGAATAGAGTTGCAAGTTGCAAATATAGTATAGACATTTCCTATAGACCCATCACCCAGCTTCCTCTAACATGAGCATCTTACATGACCATGGTACATGTATCTAGAAGTCGACATTGGTACAGTATTGTTAGCCCAATGGAAGACTTCATTTAGATTTCCCCAGTCTTTCCACTAATGCCTTTTTTCTTGGCCCAGCATCAAGTTCAGCATCTCCCAGAGCACTGAGATATCGAGTCTACTTGATCTCTAATCTGCGTCAGTTTCTCAGGCTTTCCTTGCTTTCTCAGGACCTTGGCACTTTTGAAGGGTACTAGTCAAGTGTTTGGTAGAATACCCCTTAATTTGGGTTTGTCTAATATTTTCTCATGATTAGACGAGGGGTTATGGAATTGGGGGAAGAATACCATTATTGGTTAGGGTGGTATCTGCCAGTTTTCTCCACTGGAAAGATACAGTTTGTCCTTTTCCAAACACTATTCATCAGAAGCGAGTCCCTACGTCCCGCCCACACGGTAGGGGGGCTGCCGGGTCCATTATTCCCATCACTTCAGTTAGTTCCTCCCCACAGCTTTGTTACCACCTCACTCCTCTTTATTGATAAGGTTGTAATGAGTGACCCCCAGAGCATAAGTGGCAAAGCTAGAATTTGAATCCATGTCTGCCTGACTCCCAAGACCATGTTCTTTCCACTTCATGGTATCATTGCTAAATCAAGAGGATCTCACAGAGTCCGAGGTGAGAGCTCCCCCTCGGCTTGCCTAGACAGTGTTTTCCAAACCAGTCCATGGATTGTAACCCATAGTGGGTCATGAGATCAGTCTGCAGGTTGCACTTTGAATAACAAAATAGACCATGACAGAATAGAATAGAAAAGAATACATCACACACATAGTAAGTATAATTTGTTATAATGTTGTTTCTGTAAACTCTGTGTTTAGAGACCTTTATCTTTATAATAGGGATAAAAATGACAGCCCCCCCACCCCACCACCACCCAGGGGTACCTGGTGGTGCAGGTGGTTAAGTATCTGACTCTTGGTTTCAGCTTAGGGCGTGATCTCAGGGACGTGAGATCGAGCCCTGCATCAGGCTCTGTGCTCAGCGCAGTCTGCTTGAGACTCTCTCTCCCTCTGCCCCTCCCCCGCCCCATGCTTGCTCTCTCTCTAAAATAAATAAATCAATCTTTAAAAAAAATAGCACCCCCCCAACACACACACACAGTTGTTATAAAGATTAAATGAATTGATAAAGGTAAAGCGCTTAGAACAGAGACGGGCACACAGTACGCATTATATAAATATTATGAAGTACGCATGTGCACAAACCAGTCATGATGTAGAATGTAATTCTTATTGTAAACTGCAATGAACAAATTAGAAAACACTGAACTCACAGCTCTAGACTGGGATGTCAGCAGTTTATGACCTCCAGCCTCTTTATGTGAAGCCACACTCATCGGTGTATGTATTGTCTATGGCTACTTTTGAGCTACAATGGTAGAGTTGAGTATGTCCAATAAAAACCATATGGCCCACAAAGCTGAAAATCTTTCTTATCTGGCTCTCCAGACCAACACCCCTGCCTAGAGGTCATCTTATAATACAAGGGATATTAAATGCCTCTGTGGAGGCCATGTGGCCCCGTTTTGCTACTGCTCTGGCAGGCACACTTACCCCTGCAGAACATTCTAGGCTGTGAGCCTACTGGGTCCTCGGGCCTCAAGAAGCTCAGTACCCTTCTACCCTGGACCGATGCCCGTGCTTGCTTTATTTATCCACCTCCATGGCTGTTCATGGTGGAAAGCTAGAAACATGGTACATCGGTCAGTGTCCTGGCAGGAACCAGATGGTCACTCAAATGAGAATAATTTGAAGAGTGTTTAATAAAGAGGCTATCTACCAGGGGAAGGGGAAGGTGTAGGAAAACCACAAGGGATAGCAGAGTAAAAACAGAGCTCTTACCACCCTTGGCAAGAGGGGACAAGGAGAGGGAGCAATTCCTGAACTTGGAAGGAGCCAGTCATTTAGAAAGGACAACTTAATAGGAGTCAACACCTTCAGTCCAGGGCCTGAGAGCCAGCTCCAAGTGACCTCTTGAGGAGGAAGCCAGAATAAATGGCCTGGGGTCACCTTCCTCTCTCCCTGATCTACTGTTGGGGTCCACAGTGACCAAACTGAAATGGAAGCCACAGGGCATGAGACCCATTGATGTGGTCCATATGGCTCAGCTTCCCAGGGCACAGAACAGAGTGGAGAAGGTTGGAAAGCCTCAGCTACCAGCGCACATAGCATTGACTTAGAGAGCCAGCCATACTGACCCTCCCTAAGGTTCTCCAGACAGTTCCCCTACTTCATCCCTCCAAAGCGAGAGTGTGGCCCAAACACCACAGGGTGGCCATAGCTTTTACCTTTTACCACCTTATCTTTCTAGCCCAGCTAGGCTCCAGATGATTCTCATAGGGTTAATCCTTCTGGATGTTTTCATCATGAGAAGGGTAGAAGGTCATGAACGGAGGCACAAATGAGCTGCTGGGGGTTTTGTGAGACTGAGCAGAGTCTAATTCATATCTATAGACATTGGCCAAATTCTTCCTCATAACCCGTCCTTCCATCTCAGAAAGGAGCTAAGTCCTATTGACCTTGGCAACCCAGCTCAAATCCAACAAACAGGTGAGCCAACCCCTGGCCCTTGGGAGAAAGAACCAGAGTGAAAAAAGCTAACCACGTTGAGAAATGTTCTCAGACTGATTTGTTCCCCCTGGCCAGACCCCTCTGCCCCACCAGTAGCCCAGACTTCCTCGGCTGGCATCTGAGATCTTATAGGCCTCTAAATGCAGCCACAAAGCTACAGCATGTCATCTGGAGGGTCTTTCCTGGCCAGGCCAAAGCACCCATTTTACAGATATGAAATCAGAGGCTTACAGGAAAGAAGGGGCTAGCATCGGTAACCCAGCCGCCTTGTGGCAGAGCTGGGGCTCAAATTCAGGACTGGTGACTCTCATCAATTTCCATCTTTCTTTTACAGAAGATGGAAGTTGAAGTCAGTCTCGGAGGCTTGGGAGTGGACTGGAAGCCCTGGAAATGTGGTCTAGTCTTAGGCGAGTTTCCCTGTCCAGCTGTTGCTGAAGCTGCACACCAGAGCAACACCGGAGGTGCCGGATCTGAGGAGGCGGCAAGAACCACAGGCTTGCATTAAGCAAATCAGTCCAAATTCAGACTCCCACTTGTTCGGGTATTTTACCCTAATTTTTCTGTTAATGAGGCTCCATTTTCTTTTCTTTTCTTTTTTTTTTTTAAGATTATTTATTTATTTGAGAGAGAGAGAATGAGAGAGAGCGAGCACATGAGAGGGGGGAGGGTCAGAGGGAGAAGCAGACTCCCTGCCGAGCAGGGAGCCCGATGCGGGACTCGATCCAGGGACTCCAGGATCATGACCTGAGCCGAAGGCAGTCGCCTAACCAACTGAGCCACCCAGGCGCCCGGCAGTGAACTTTTTAAAAAGACTTTATTTATTTGAGAGAGGGTGTGTGAGAGAGAGAGAGATCACGAGCAGAGGGGAGGGTCAGAGGGAGAAGCAGGCTCCCTGCCGAGCAGGGAGCCCGATGCGGGACTCGATCCTGGGACTCCAGGATCATGACCTGAGCCGAAGGCAGTCGCCCAACCAACTGAGCCACCCAGGTGCCCCGAGGCTCCATTTTCTATAAATGGAGGCACTATAAATTTGGCACTATCATCAACCACTGAGTTGTATTAACTCCAGTCCCACACAAGCAAGGACCTCAAAGTGTCCAAAGGTCACAAGATGACACTTTTATTGTCTTTTCTTTTTCCTTCAGTTAGAAGACTAGTAGGATAGGGGCGACGGCTTCCACAAAAAGTCAGAAGCCAACTAGTTTGAGTGCAGCCATTAGAGCTCTCTATTCTAACCCCGAGAGCCAGGGACCCCAGAGATGAGAGAGGGAGGCCTCCTGACAGGCCAAGGATTTGGCCCCATTTTCACGGACTCAAGTGCAATGAGTAAAACCCCTCAAGGTTCTCCTCCCTCCGCCCACCTCACCCCAGTTTCTTCAGAGAAATGAAGAGTTCAGATGTATATAGCCCAAGTGCTCAGGTTTTAAATTAGACAACTTTGTCCTGACAGGAACTGAGTCATGGCTGTCATACCTGATTATTTTTAGAGTTACTACTAAACTCTTTGAACGGCATGAGCTGCCACCATTCAAGGCAAACAGAAAGACTTCACATTTTATCATGACAGCTCTGGAACCATCCACCTCCTCACGTTCATTATTTCCATCCTGACTTTGGAAGGGATCGTGCGGCATCTTGACAATCTTACGGTGAGGAAGGCGGACCCCACAGCTCATTACTACATCCGAGGGACTGAAAGCTCCCATAGTTGAGCAAAGCCCATTGACTCCAGGAAGTCAAGGAGAAATATTCCAGGGGAAGTGGCTGCTCCCAAGCCTCCTCTGGATGAACCACCATCTCACATGAGAAGCAGAAATGGATCCTCAGGTAGCCAACCAATAAGAGGAGCTGTATGCAAATGCCACAGGCTGGTGAATGATGTCACAGTCCCCTCCTCTGACTCAATAATGCCACCACCGCTGAAAAGGCTGATCCCTGACCATAGCTCTTACAGAGGGAAAAATTCACCGCAAGCAGAGCACCTTCTAGATTGCTCCTGGAGTGTGGAGACAGAAGTCTCTGCTGTCCAAGTTACTGAATCCAGAAAAAAAAAATGACCTTATGAACATGGGAAAAGAAATCCAGCTAAGGCCCAAGGCAAATGTCTCTTCTTACATCCACTTTTTGCTGAATTACAGGAACAAGTTCAAGGAGCAACAGCCAAATACCTACCTTGGCTTTAAAGAGTTCTCTAGAAAGTGTTCGGAAAAATGGAGGTCCATCTCAAAGCACGAAAAGGCCAAATATGAAGCCCTGGCCAAGCTTGACAAAGCCCGGTACCAGGAAGAGATGATGAATTATGTTGGCAAGAAGAAGAAGAAGCGGAGAAAGCGGGACCCCCAGGCACCCAGACGCCCCCCATCATCCTTCCTGCTCTTCTGCCAAGAACACTATGCTCAGCTGAAGAGGGAGAATCCAAACTGGTCAGTAGTGCAGGTGGCAAAGGCCTCGGGGAAGATGTGGTCGGCAAAAACAGATGCTGAAAAGCAGCCGTATGAGCAAAAGGCAGCTCTCCTGAGAGCCAAATACCAAGAGGAGTTGGAAATCTACCGTAAACAACGTAATGCCAGGAAGGGCCTCAAAGGGTTGGCTAAGAACCAGCACAGGGGGAAAACTGACTCGGACAAAGCTGATGGATCCAATTAGAAATAAAATGCCATTCAACTATATTGCCCGTCACTGGTCTCCTGTGTTGCGTGAGCGCGGCCATGGCTGATGCTGCTTTGAGGAAGTGAGTGGGATGGCGGTTGAGATTGGGGTTGGAAGCTGATCCTGGGGAGAGCTGGCTTTGAAAGAAGGGCAAAGGGGTCTAAGGCAGTGTTTGAGGTCAATAGCTATGGGGCTTGGCTTGGGCAGGTGGGATGGGAGTCTCCAGGTATAAAGTGGAAATCACGGAGGTAGGGGCATCCTGGTTGCAAGTGGTTATCTAGGGTGGAAGACCCTCCTCAGGGTCAGATGCTTGAAGACCAGTCCTGCCATCATCCTCACCAGCACGGCCAGAAGGCCTGGAGTTCAGGTCAGGCTCCCAATTGAGGCCCCAGCAAACGCTGGGAAACTGGAGTTGAGCGGGACTCAGTTTCTCCAGTTAATTCCAGAACTGCTCCTCCAGCGAGCCTTAGGTATCATCAGTGGGCCAGGAGGAGACCCCAGGGGTGGTCCCTGCTCTGGTGAGGATGAAATGCAGGGCTGATTTTACAAACACGGGCATCTGACTCTGCCCAAGTCCTATATCCTGGAGAAAACCCTGTCATGATTTTGGTGGGCATCCACCCAATCATTTGTCTGTGGTTAGAAGCATAGAACACATGGAGTGGATATTTAGTGCCTTTATGACCACCCGGCATTCATTCCTTCTCCTCTTGCTCACAGCACCCGCCTCTGAAGTCCCCTGGTCACACTGATTTGTTCCGTTACAGGCATGTGACCCAGGGTGGTTCACTCAGAGTGGACCACAGGACTTGTGCAAGAGGTCCTAGGGGAGAGCCCTGCCCTGAGGCTGCTGCAAGCCATCTACCTCATTCTTGGGCCAAAATGTTAGTCCCTTTGGCATCAGAGTATAGTCTTGGACTTTTCATTGAAAATGAGTCCACAATGTTTCTTCTTTCTTTCTTTCTTCCTTCCTTCCTTCCTTCCTTCCTTCCTTCCTTCCTTCCTTCCTTTCTTTCTTTCTTTCTTTCATTTTCTTTTTTGTCTAAGGTAGTTTGAGTTAGGGTTCTGCCACTTAAAATGAGACAAAAGTGGTAATTTGACACACATGGGACTGTCCTGTGTCTGTGCTGTGTTTTTCAGGCAACAACATACCATGAGCAATGTTTCATATCAATCAATATACGTTGGTATGGAATATTTTGAAATGGCTCTTAAGTTCTCGCCATCAAAAAGACTGGGCCAAAATGCAAAATTGCTTTTTTGTCACCACGTTATGCATGCAACAGACTTCCCTAATTCCATCTCCATTCTTATTCCAGGATGGACTTAGACTTTGTCCTCTACTACTATTTGAACTTTTACTCTCAAAACAAAAGTAAAAATACATCCTTCGAAAAGTCTTATAGAACTGGAGAGACTTTAGGGAATAGGTGATAACAGTGGAGTGATTTAGAAATTCAAGGTCTGGAGTCAGGCCATTTATGGAAGACTCACATGTACCAGATCCTATGTTGGTTACTGGCAGGCCCCTGCATAGACTACTGTCAGGTTCCTGCCCTGCAAGAACTTTCCTTCTGATGAGATGGATGTGGGCATAAACTACAGCACTACAAGGCGTGATGAAAGTGCAGGCTACACAGAGTGCAGGAGGCCGGAGTCCCCTACCAAGGAGACTTCTGAAGTCTTCAGGGAGGAAGCAGCTTTATCCTATTTGGCAACCTTGTACTGGTGCTGGCAAGATTCCTGTTTCCCATTCCCTGTTCCCTACAGCTGTTGTTCCAACTTGGCTCTGCTTCCCCTCCATCCCAACCCCCACTCTCTCAGGAGATGCCCTCATTTTCTGTTTTATTGAGAAAACAGAGATCATCAAACATAAGTGCTCTCAGTTTTCTTCTTTCTCAACATGTAATCCACACCCATCCCTTCTTCCTGGTTTCAAGTCTCACAGGGAGCTAGAATGCACTTGTGACCCCCTTCCTCTGCCTCCCTCGGGCCCTTGCTCCTCACTGTAAAGATGCAAATCCTTCAGCCCTCTAAGCTTGCACAGGGTGGCTTGGTGCTATGATACAGGTGGTTCTGATCTTAATGTCCGCAGGACCTTGGGCAAGTTCTCTCCTCTGAGTCCTCCCCTGTGCAATGGGGATGATGCTCACCTTACAGGTTGTTTTAGTGAATAAATGATATAATACATGCAAGAGCATTTGGCACAGTCCTTAACACCTAATATGTACTGTGGTGGGCATCCTCTAGGTGGCAGTCTCTTGATACCCCCCCGCCCCCCGCCGCTGGTGTCCATATCCATGTATGATCCCTTCTTAAATATGGGCAGAACCTGTGACTTGCTTCTAACCAATAGAATGGAGCAAAAGAGATGAGCTGTGACCTCTGTGATTATGTAATGATCTATAAAACCCCATCTTGCTACTTGATTTGCTCTAGAGACTTTGCTGGCTTGACGAAGAGGCCAAGCTGGGAAACTCACATGGCAAGGAACTGTGGTAAGCCTCTAGGAGCTGAGGATGGCCTCAGACCAACAGCCAGCAAAAAACTAAAGCTCCCAGTCCTACAACCACAAGGAACTGAGTGTTGCAGCAATCACAGAAGCAGGAAAGGGGGTCCTTCCCCAGTTGAGCCTCCAGATGAGAACCCAGTCCTGCTTGCACCTTGACTGCAGCCTTGTGAGGTCTCACAGCTAAGCTAAGCTGTTACAGGATTCCTGACCCACAGAAACTGAGAGACAATGAATGTGTGAGATAATGAATCTGTGTAAGCCAGTAAGTATATGGCAATATGTCTCATGGCAATAGATAACCAATACAGTACTCAATGAATGCCAGCTTCCTTATAATTTTAGAAGAGACCGTCTTTAACCTTATTTCTCCCTCTAGCTTCTACTTTATCTGTTTAATTTCCTTTCCTTGGTACCCTCTTGAATGGGAGGAGACCCTCCCCACCCCAGGGCGGATTGGATCCTGGCTTGGACTCCTCTGTAGTGGTTCCAGTTGGGTTGTCTTGCTTCTAGCCTGACATGTGGGCTCTTGGTGGGCAGCAGCGTGTGTTATACCATCCTCTTCTCCGGGAAGAGGGCCACCACACAGCCAGGCCCAGCCCTCATGCCGCCCTTTCTGGTTTCCTGTGTGATTAATTACATGAATGTGGGTGGCCAAGTCAGAGTTTTGACAACAGTCTGCATCGCCTCTGCTAAAGACCAACTCCATTAACATTCCTTTATGAAAAAGTTGACAGGAGGGTGTGAATCTGCAGGCTTCTAATGACTATAATGTAATGACAGTGAGGTGGAGGGAGGGAAGGAGGAGGAGGAGAAGGGGGAGCCGGGCCTAAGACAGTGGGCTAGAGGAGAAGCAGGCAGGGAGTCTGGTGTGGTGCCAGCACTCCAGACCCACTCAGCTGGGCTCTGTGCCCCTGTCCCTGGGAAGAGGAAGGCAGAGTCTTTGGGCCCATCGCCGTCTTGATGAATGAATCACTGCACTCTGATCCTTTTCTCCTAAAGCTTTTCCTATGTTCACTTATTCATTCATTTATTCAAAAATATTTATGTAAATCTTATGCCTGCAATATACCAGGAACTGTTCTGATGCTAGGAATACAGTTAAGGTCCCTGATCTCTGATCCCTGATTCCAGGGAGGGGGAGACAGATAATAAGTCAACAAATAAACACACGAGATCATTTTTTGATAGTGTCAAGTGTTCCGAAGAAAATAAACAAGGGTAATGAGATAAACAATGACAAGTGGGGTTGAAGGCACTTTAAATCAGTGGTCAAAGATGACATTTGGGTTCAGATTTAAAGGACAAGAAGGAACCAGGCATGCCAAGGTCTGAAGAAAGAGTTCTTCAAGCAGCAGGACAGCTAGTGCAAAGGTCCTGAGGCAGAAGTGAGCTTGGCATATTAGAGGGAGAGTAGGGAGGCCAGAGTGACAAGATGTGAGATGCAGTCGGAATGGGACAGACTTTGGAAAGGAGTTTATTTTGAAATCTAAGTTCAATGGGGAGCCACAGAATTTTCTGTAGGGAGAGCCATGTGTTTCCACTTTGACTTCTGGTTATTGGTCATTCTAGCATCTTCAGAAACCATTCAGTGCCAACAAGGGGATGCTAGACCCTCCAAGGTCTGCAAGAGCAAGAGACAAGGCTAACAAATACCAAACCCATGACATTTTTCTTTTTTGGAGGGGAGATAATCAGGAGCCTCTACTTGGTACTCATTGGAGCAGCTGTACGCTAAAAATCAAACACGGAAAGTGTGAAACTTCTACCTCCGTGACTCATTTTCCCAGGGATGGGGAGAAGGGTAGGCATGAGTTGCAAAATGTTCCATAAGGACACTTTCTTCCCAGGTCTCATATTTACATGTGGAACAGCTTCAACTCAACCAGTGGTTCTCACCTTGAGCCTATATTAGAATCATCTCAGAGTTTGTTAGCACACAGATTGTTAGGCTCCACTCCTAAAATTTGATTCAATTTTTCCGGGAGTTGGACCTAGAATTTGCATTTCTAAAAGTTCCCAGGTGACACTGACGCTACCAGTCCAAGGCCTACAGGGGACTACTTCTCCCTCTTGAAACCCAGGCATTCACTTGGAAGAGTAATAAGCAAAACTTATCTGCCTAATGGGTTTGAGAAGAGGAGCTAACCATACTCTTCTTTCTCTCTACCACACCCCCAGCCTTGCCTGCAGAATGTGTTCAGGTCTGCGCTTCAATTAATTCATTGGTTGATCCTCATCTGTCTTTCTCCTGCAACTGCCACTGATTCCAAACCTGACAGGAATAAGCATATTTATTTATTGGGTTTTCCTCAAATCTCAACAGAGAAGTTGATCCCAGTTGCAAAACAATTGATTACCATCTGGAACACACAACTGTGTTGAGATCTTTTCTTTTTAAATATTATTTATGTATTTATTTGAAAGAGAGAGACAGAGACAGAGCATGAGCAGGTGGGTGGAGGCAGAAGGAGAGGGAGAAACAGACCCCCTACTGGGTGGGGAGCCCAATGTGGGGCTCAATTCCAGGACTCTGGGATCATGACCCGGCCAAAGACAGATGCCCAACCGAGCCACCCAGGTGCCCCACTGTGTTGGGATCTTATAAATGATTTTACCTTCCACTAAATCCTCAATTGTTTGAGGACAAAAAGATCCAGTTTCTGGGCTGTCAAGCTTAAGGATCAGGTCCATTGACAGGCCATGGTTCTTAGGGTGAAATCACCAAGGCAATGACACTCTCTTGTCCTGTCATGTACCTCTAATCACACTCCCCAAAATTATACTTGCCCTACAGGTGTGCTGGGTAATAAATGATGTGTGTATCATTGTGAATGAAGCCTGGTGTGTAGGAAGTACCCTGTGAATGAGGGTGCCTGCCCTGGTCTCTCAAGGATGGTTTAAAGAAGGTGAGAACAACATACAAAAGGACAGTTGAAGCAGGAGGAAGCTTAGCCCAGGGCCCAAAGGGGGCCATGTGATGCTCCAGGCTGGCCTTGACCTCTGGGTTGGTGGGATGCCATGAACATTCTCGTGTGGCCATCCCCTTGTAAGTTTCCATGCACTAGCTCTCACTACCCATTGCTCCCTTTCCAATCCTTTCTCAGCTCTGGCTGCCTGATTGATGTTGTAAGACTTCCCACTCAACAGTAAAATGTTTCAGTGGTTGCCCATCACCTATGGGAGTCTGACGCAGCATAATCAAGCCACTGCTGCCTCTGCACTGTCGCCCACACTCAGCTTCTCAAGTAGCTTCCAGTGATCCTCACCTCTTGTAATTCACACCCTTGTCTAATTCTTCCCTTTAAGTGTGGGCTGGACCTAGTGACTTCTAATGAATGGAATAGGGCAAAAGTGATAAGACAAGATGTCACTTCTTTACCAGTGACTAGGCTACAAAAGATGATCTTTGTCTCTCTTGCTTGCTCAAAGCAAAAAGACATGTTGAAAGTTGTCCTGTGAAGAGGATCATGTGGCAAGGAACTGAGGGTGGCTTGCCTGCCAGGAAAGAATGCTGCCCACGACCATGAAGTAGCTCAGAGGTGGACCACTCCTGGGCTCCTGTGCATGCCTTTACTGCAGCCTTGTGACAGACCCAGATCAGCCACACCTGATTCCTGACTCACAGAAACTAGGCTAATAGATGCTGTTGTTTCATGCTACTATGGTTCGGGGTAATTTGTTATAAACCAAAAGAGAGAACAATACAGATTGTGGTATCAAAAGAGGCATAGTATCTAAATATCTAATATTTAGATAGATAATAAAAATATCTAAAATGTAAGATGGCTTTGGAATCAGACCATGGGGTGAGGCTGGGAATATTTTGTGAAGCTTGTTAGAAAAATCTGAACTTTTAGGATGGCTCAAAAGGCAGTGAGGACATGTTATTGGAAACTGTAGGGAGGAGATCCTTGTGACGTAGTGGCAGAAAGCTTGGCAACACTGTTGTCTGCAGTTATGTGGAAAGCAGAACACATGCCTACTCAGCGATCCAGCTAAGGAGATGTCCAAGCAAAGTGTCGAAGGCACTGTCTGGTTTCTTCTTGCCACTTAGGTGAGAAGGGAGATAAATTGAGGGAACGATTGTTAAAAAGGAGCCAGGACCTGATAGTTTTGAAAATTTTCAGACTCCCAAGACAGCAAAGGATACTAAAATCAAGAAATGGCTTTCCAGCACTGTCAGGGAAAGGTGGTCTGGAGATAAAGTGAAGGTGTGACTGTCCAGCTGTTGGGTGAGACCTCAGGAAGATCAAAAGAGCATAGTGTTGACCCAGCAATTGCACTACTAGGTATTTACCCAAAGGATACAAACATTGTGATCCGAAGGGGCTCCTACACCCCAATGTTTATAACAGCAATGCCAATAGCCAAACTATGGAAAGAGCCCAGATGTCCTTTGAAAGATGAATGGACAAAGAAGATGTGGTATGTATATACAATGGAATATTACGCAGCCATCAAAAAATCAAATCTTACCATTTACAACGATGTGGATGGAACTAGAGGGTGTCATGCTGAGCAAAATAAGTCAGTCAGAGAAAGACAGTAATCATATGGTTTCACTCATATGTGGAATATAAGAAATAGCACAGAAGATCATAGGAGAAAGGAGGAAAAACTGAATGGGAAGAAATCAGAGAGGGAGACAAACCATTAGAGATTCTTAACTCTAGGAAACAAGCTGAGGGTTGCTGGAGGGGAGGTAGGTAGGGGGATGGCGTAACTGGGTGATAGACATTAAGGAGGGCACGTGATGTGATGAGCACTGGGTGTTATATGCAACTGATGAATCACTGAACCCTACATCTGAAACTAATGATGTACTATATGTTGACTAGTTGAATTTAAATTTTAAAAAAGAGCATAATGTCAGTCACACAAGGCCCTTTAAAGAAATTAGGGTGGGTCTCACAGACCCTCTAGACCAAACAGCATGGCCTCTGGGAAGCATCAGAGCATTGTTCCTTGTTCATCTTAGCAGAAGCTCAAGGTAGAGAGGGGTTCAGTCCAAAGAAATCTGTGGGCGTGGCTTCTGTATAAAGAGTGAGTCTCAGATCTAGAGAAGACCCCCGAAGGTCTTAAGAAAACAATCATTAGAAGAAACACTGTTACCTTGCACTGAAAGGGACAGAGATAGCACAAAATAAAAAGAGGTCACTGGACTCCCCAAATTCTCAACATATGCTTTCTTCCATGAGAAAGAGAAGAATGACTCAGAGGGAGGAACCAAGAGCTCAGAATGTGGAGCTGCAAGTCATGGGGAATGATTCCCCATGACTGGATGGATTTCAGAAATCTTATGGACCAGGGACTCCTTCATGCCTCACATTTCCCCCCCTTTTTGAGTAGGAATGTCTTTAACCATTACTCTATGCCTGTTGTACCACTCTGTGTTGAGTATGTGGGGGCAGGCAATGTTTCTCTCTCTGGTTTTGTAGAACTACAGTTCCAGAGTAGCAGTATTCTAGAACCTGCCTTTGAGAAACTACACCCAGCCTTGTCCATACCTGAACCTGATTTAGGTGATGATATTTTGGACTCTCAGCTGATTCTATCATGGGATGAGACTCTGGGGGACCTGAAGAAGGGGTAATTGCATTTTGCATGTGGAAGGGGAAGGAGTCATTGGGGACCAGGGGGCAGCCTGTAATAAGGCAGCTTCAGAAATGACCACATGACCTTCATCTCCTGGCATTTGTGCCCTTGGTCAATCCTCTCCCTTTTGTGCGGGCTGAATGCAGTGACTTGCTTTTAGCAAGTAGGATACAGCAAAAGTGGTAGGCTGTCACTTTTGAGATGAGGTTATAAAGGACTGGGCCTCCTGGTCTCATTCTCTCTCTCTAGGACTTGCTCTGATGAAGTAGGCAGCCATGTTGAAAGCCGCCCTATGGAAAGGCACGGAAGTGGTCTCTGGTCAACAGCACTGGGGCCCTCAATTCTTCATTCACGTGAACAAGCTTGGAACACACCCTCTTCCCCAACTGAGCTTTGAGAGGACTACACCACTGGTAGATACCTTGATTGCAGCTTTGTGAGAAGCCCTGAGCCAGAGGACCCAGCTAAGCCACACCCAGATTCCTAACACACAGAACATGTGATACAATAAACACTGCTTAAAGCCATAAGTTCTGGGACAATTTGTTACACAGCAACAGATGCTTGATAGTCCCACCCGAAGGCCCTGCTACATGTTATTTCCCCCAGAAACATGATACCATCATGCTCTCCTCAGGGCCTTTGCACATGTTACTCCAGGCTGGGATCCTCTTCCTTACCTGTTAGGTCTGGTAAACTTCCACCTTCAGATGAAAGTCAGGTCAGGTGTCCCTTCCTCCAGGAAGCCCTCTCTGACTCTCCCACCCTCCTCCTGTGTTCCCATAACATAACATCATCCCACTGCAGATCACATTGTATCACCTGTTTATCTCCTGGACTTGTGGAGAAGGGCAGGGACCTTGCCTTATTCATCCTGGTACTCTTAAAATCTAACACAATGCCTGACATGCATTCAAATAATAATAGTAAATAGTAAACATTTATTGCATTCCTATGCCATGCTGGTACTGTTTGAGGTGATTCAGATATAATTATTTTATCTGATAATAAACCCAATGAGGCAAGAACTTTAAACGCCCCTTTTTGCAGGTAGGGAACTGAGACTCTAGGCTAGGTGCTCAGTGCCTGCTCGCTGGAATCACAACAGGCACATTGCTTCTCTTGTCCTGTGGCTGGCAGCGGCCGGTCACCTCCTCACAGGAACTCTGCAAACAGCAGAGTTGGCCCAGAAGGCCTCCTGAGCACCAAGACACATACTCTGTGCTTGATTGGTTACATAATTTTGTATTTCCAGAGAAATACCTGGATCTGTCTCTTGGCACTTCCAAGAAAGGGCTTGGCTGGCATCCAGAGGAAACCACACCTCCAGCTCTCTGCTCACAGCTGTGCCTCTGGCCCACAGGCAAAAGAAGGATTTTCCTACCCCTCACACCCTGTCATTATAAACCATGTAAATTCCTCGATACTCATGTTGAAATGAACAGATGTGGCTCTGTATTTTTAATGCATTATTTGCAATTAGCAGCAGTGGGCATGGAAGAGGTCTGCCAGCCCTGGGGCTGCCCCTTGCAGATGCAGCTGTGAGTACACTCGTGTGGAAGACTCTGGCCAGACTCCTCTGGAGAGTGGGAAGGGGCGCTTCCATCTGCAGAGGGTCTCCTCCGCCAGGAAGCAGAAAGAGGACTGCGGACGCCTGATCGTCATCCCAATGCCCGCCTGGCCTCCCCTCCGCCTATCTTGCTGCTGGAACACTCGGACAGGATGTTCTCCAAGAGGGGCCCCAGCGGGCAGATGGCAGCCCCGAAAGTCATGGGTGGTAAAAGTATTCACAGGCTTGGGGTCTGCAGCGTGGAGGGAAGGTCTGTCAAGTGCAAATGAGGCATGCTCAGGGCCCAAGGCAAATCCGAGAAGGTGTCTGCACGGACTTTTGAGAAGAAGGGGGCTGGTTAGTGAGGGCTAATGGGTGTGCACCAGCTTTGTCCAAGAGGGACATTTTTGGCAATAAATATGATGCTACTAACTAGCATGGCACTTTCAATGTCCCAGGCCCTGTTTCTAAGTGCTCTTCAGGAATCATCATATTTAATTCCAGAAGCAGTGTGGACGCTCACCCCACCCACAAAACCACAGCCAAAGACCACCAGGAATCCCCCTGTAGCTGGACACAGTTGGCATTAGCTTGTGACAATGAGCGAGAATGCATACCACCGGGAACCACGGGGGTGTCAGTAAGAGGGTGTTGGAAAGAACCTACTGCAGGATTCCAGCTTGTGTTAGGTGATTTGGGGAGGGCCCAAGGAAGTGGAGCTTTGCTCTAGATTAGATGCTGTCAAGAAGTAGGTGTATTTCTATGATTGGGTACTTCATAAATTTTATCGAGAAGGCAGGAGGAATGAAGCAAGACTAAAGCTGCAACTGGTTGAGCCGTAGGTGTCTCGCACGTTAGCCAAGATGCGAAGGGAGGGGAATGGTTGGCCAGTTTTGTGTTTGGTAATGTTCTTGCTTGTGCTGGAGCTCAGATGTGGCTATGAAGTAGGCTTGTTTTTGTCTCAGTCCATCGTGGTCATGAAGCGGCCTGTCTGATGCTGACATTTATGTTCAACAGGCAACACCCAGGTCTGGTGTGGGTGCCAGGCCAGCTCCCAGCAAAGCGGTGGCCTCATGATGCCAGGCCAGTTTCCGGCCCTCAGGGGCTGTTGCTCTCCTCCTCAGCAGGCCCCGTGATTGTGTCCAACTTAGAGAAATAGAGAAACTGAGGCTCAGAGAGTTGTCATAGCCAGGAAGTTGTGCTGTAATTCCAAGGTCACTGAAACTAATTCGGGTGGGTGCCAAGGGACTCAGCAGAGGAAACTGGGGGAGAAGGGGTATGATTATGGGAAGCAAGGCAGACCATGAAGGGGACTGGCCACAACAGAGAATAGAAAGAACATAAGACTTAGAGTCTAGAAATCTATCCCTGCCACTTACTAGCTAGGTGGTCCTAGGCAATTTATTGAACATCAGAGATTCCATTTCTTCTGCCTGTTGGGAATATAAAAAATCTGCTTCCCAGGGCTATTGTGAGTCTAAAATGAAAAGACACAGGATAGAGTACCTAGTCAACCCCTGGGAACAAAAGAGACCATTCTGCACATGCCCTACATGCCAGACACTAAGTACTTCGCATGTGTTGACTCCTTTAATACAGCAACCCCATGAGGCAGATTCTATGATAATCTATGGTTTGCAGGTGGGAAGATGGAATACATAGAGTTTAGGCAATGTATCTGAGGTCACACAGCAATCAAGTAGCAGAAGTCAGGCATTCAGGCTCTAACATCTTCATTCCACCTCCTCTCATGGTAACTGTTGGAACACTGCTCCTTCCCTTCCCTGGCTGCAAGGGTTTCAAGACTCTACTCAAATTTCGATGGCAATTTAATGCCCTGAAACTCCCCAGGTCCCAGGCTTCTGCTTGTGGATGGGTCTAAGCTGCTCATTTGGCTCTGGTTCTGAGCGCACTCATTTCCTTTTAGAAGGTCAAAACAATCTTGGAGTTACAGATGCTATAGATTCAGGTCACTATGGTCAATAGATCAAATAAAACATAGCATTGCCTTTTGGTATTTTCGTGCCTTTTAGTAAATACTGAAGTCGGAGAAAAACATTGGGAGATGAGAAAAACTAAAGGGGTTTGGGGAATGGCCCAGTGCCGCAGCAGAAACCCTCTTGTGGCAAGACTGATGTGTGGGCAGAAGGCCCGAGAGGAAATGGGCCAGATGTGGCAGTCTCCCTGGTCCCAGAACAGCAGAGAGCTGTTGCCACAGCACCACAGTCCAAGGCTGACTCCGCACTGCCTGGTTCTAAGCTGCTGAGAAGGTTTATAGATTGTGTCCCCAGTTCTGGGAGCCTGGGAGGCAGGGACTCCTGACTCCAGTGACTAAGGTCCTTCAGGCCACTTGCCACCCCCCACCCCTTCCCCAGGCTGTGTTCTGCCACCACGTGGGGGAGACGGAGTCCTGGAACCCCCACCAACATCCTCTCTGCTCTTCCCTGCAACCCCCGATCATGGTCATCGACTTTTGAGGCTCATCTGTTCTTAATTATATCTCTAAATCCCAAAGCATTAGAACTCTGAGAATTCGGGAAATTTAGCTTCTTAGAGGATTTGTAATCATCACAGTAATCCCCGGTATTTACAGAGCTTCCTTTTGCAGACTGTGAAAGCCAGCCAGACAATATTGTAGTGGCGGGGACACCCTGAAATTACTCTCAAGTTCTCTTCATGGAGTGCCGGGCCCTTTGCTTTATTTTGTTTAGCTCAAGGAGGTGGATGAAAGGAAGAAGTTTTCTTCATTTCTTTGTGAGGGAGACCCAAGAGAAGGTGGAAAGGTTAGACTAATGTGGAAGCCATGTCGTGGGTTTGGCGCCCAGCCCATGCTCTCTTCTCAGGGCTGCCCTGCTCCTCACCTGCCCCCTGCCACCACCACTGGAGGGGTGGGCTCCGGCAGCTATGCTTGTCCCCGTTGAGTGTGCCTCTTCTTAGTGTCATCTGACTGGATGAGGAGTTGACACTCGATTAGCCAGCTGCTGAACAAATCAGATTCTTTCTCTTGAAAACTCGAATCAAGAGATACAAAAACTGGAAGTCAGTCTGACCCAGCATTTGGAGGGGCCATTTAGGACCGTGTATACTGATTCACAAGCAGGGAGAGGGGAGAAGACCACGTAGTACCAAGAGAGCTGTTCTTCGGCACTCTCTGTCCTGTGCATTTGTTCAATAAACCCTCTGAATTCCTGAGCCAGGAGCCATTGCCTGGGGCCATTACCGTAGGAAGGTGAAGCGTTAGAAATAACCTGAAACTCCTGCTTTGCTTCCGCTGTCACCACATGCTTTCCCTTAGCTTGAGTGGAAGATGAGCCCAGGCCCCATGGGCTCCACGTACACGCAATGGGGCACCTACACTTCCCATCTCACTGGGACAGACCAGACAACACCACAGGTGAGTGGGAGACCAGCACGCCATCCATTCCGGAGACCCCTGGCTGATCTTGATCAGAAGCCAACACGGACCTCCCCAGAGTTGCTGAGGTGTGGGGCCCGGGTGCCCCTGACCTCCCAGCTTGAAGAAGGACTGAGAAAAGTCCCTGTAAAGGAGTCGCTGTTATGACACAGGACAGCCCTATGGTTCCCCCATTGATCTGACAGCAGCAGCAGGGGCGGAAGGCAGCAGACACAGAGGCCCTGGGAACACAATTCGATGAACAGCCCACATTGATCCGTTTACCTGCCTGATGGTTGATGACTCTCTGCATTTAAAAGACACCTATGGAAGGTCAGAGCTGGAAGGACACCTTAGGGAGGCCCCACGACAGCCCAGGATTGTCATAAATTCGACAAGCAAGACTCAAAGACACTACTGAGATGTGACCTTTTCGGTTTCAGTCAAAGGAGTCCAAAGCTCCCATTGTTTACTGAACAGCTTTTGGAGGGGGGAAGGAGGGTATTGTGCTTTGTAGCCTTATGTTTCCCGCAGGGAGGAAAGCAAACAGAATATATATTTATGTGGAGTCCATTGGTCTAGATCATAAGCTCTTGGACTAGAAGGAAAAGAACATTCTTACCACGGAGGTAGCAATGTGTTGTCACTAATTCAGAAGCCCCATCACCCCCGCTCCACGGACACAGACCAGAAAAATCACAGATTTCTCTCAGCTGGAGGTTCCAGATGGAGTATGTGAGACAGTAGCTTCTGTGATGTCGGCTCTTGCCCAGCCTTTGCTTCACCACATATTTGGGTTTGACTTGCCCTATCTGGGTGCCAGTGATTCTCCAGCAGGCAATTCACCATAAGCCCTTTCCTCTCTTGTCAAATGGATTCTGCAAATAGTCTATTGCCCACCCCCCAAAATCTAACGTGCCCTGTGGGATTTAGCCCCTGGAGCCCCTGCAGCCTTTGTAGTTACCCACCCTATCTAAGTGTGGACCATCTGCCTGACTGGTCTGCTCTAGTCTCTGGTCCCTATTCTTGCTCCCTCGTGGGCTGAGAGACTGGTGAGACTCTTTCTGGATGGCTGGGGTCTGGCCCTATTCTCCTGTGGGCTGAAATTTATCCTCCTCATCTTTGTCAACCTGCAAGTATCCCTAACTTAAAATTCACACAGGCATCTGGGTTGCATGCCCACCCCAGTCCCTGAGAATTTGCCTTTCCAAAAGTGTCAGCCCAGATAAGGGTGGAGTTGGCCTTATTTCTTTGGTTGTTGACAGGGACAGTCAGTCGTTTTCAAGTCCTGTTCTAGACAGCATCACCATAATTACAAGCACTGGCGTTAGAGTAAAAAGTGCTGGCCCTGAATTCTGTCCACATGGCTGAACAACTATATGAACTTGGGCAAGTTAATGAACTCCATTCTTTTGAGCCTCACTTTCCTAACCTGGGGATGTGGATGTTAAAACCTATCCCATGTGACTGGTACAGAGTAAATGAGAGCATAAAAGATAATGGGTATAAAGAACTTACCATAATGTACCACACATGATCCTAACATGTAATATTCACTGAGGGCTTACAACATGTTAAATTCTGTGCAAAGTGCTTGTAAGTGTCACCTTAGTTAATTTGCACAGTAATCTTGTGAGATTCTATTATCCCAAATTTTTAAAGGAGAAATCTGAGGCTTGAAAGGTTTAAGTAAGTTGCCCAAGGTCAACAGCTGGTCAGTGGTTGAGTAAACACTGACTGTGATCTTGTGGAGACCAAAGATTATGATTTATCTCATTTAATGTTCTAGTACGATGCCTAGTATACAGTAGTCACTCAAAAAAATTGTGTTGAATTAATGCATGACTCCCAGTTCAGTGCTGCTTTGTACAACTGGGTTAAGAGCTCAGTTCTATTAACTTACTGTCTCTCTCTCTCTTTCCCTCCCTCCCCTCCTCCCTCCCTCTCTCCTGGAGTGGGGGCACTAAGCTGTTCATCTGTGTTTTATTTCTCCTGGCATTTGTGTTGTTATCCCTAGTATGGCTATTACTAGATGTTTTAATACATTCAAACCTTCTATCTGAAAGGATACATCATTTCCATACCACCTACTCTTTAATCAGAGAGTACTCACAGATTCAGCACTTTGGACAGAGCTAGGATTTTTGAGCTAATGTGTGGTCAGTATTGGATTTGCATTTAAAAACTATTTACATTAAATGTGTGACCCACATATGAGAAAATACTGCATTCCCCACTTCTAGCTCAGTGGTTCTGGTTTTCTCTTCCTTCTCATAGTCTATGAGATGAAAAAAGATTGCCATAAAGATTTTATGAGTCCAAGAGAAACATTACTCAAACAGGATTTATTTCAAAGGCATCATTCTGGAACTGTGGCATGTTGTTTAAAGGGGAAGCAAAGCTTATATTGGTGGAATTTTTATACTCAAATGAAGTAAATGTTACAGAAGATCCTCTAAATGCCTGCCAGGTGAGCAACTTCTTCAATTTGGTTCAAATCAGCAGACAATTTATAGAGTATTTTCAGCATCTCTGAGCCTGTTCTTGAAACCAGTGATAAGAGGCAATAAGAATATGATCTTTTCCCCACTTGCACTAAGACAAGGAGAAAGGTAGTTCCTGGATTGGTACTTTCATGCCTTCATGCCCCAGTACAAAAATACATTTATGATGCCCAGCATCTGTCAGGCACTGTGCTGCACATTGCAAGGAAAACAAAGCACATTTTCTGCCCTCGAGGACCTACTGCCTGCTAGGGGACAGACAATTCCCCCATGCAACACGCTATGCAGTGAGATCAGGTTATGATAGAAATAAGTACAAGAGTTTGCCAGCGGGCAAACTGAAAGCTTGTTCCAGAACTCTGTGGGATATCTATTGTCCTTTGCCTACCTGACAAACTCCTATTCATTCTTTAAGAACCCAGTCAAATGTCCTCTTCTCTGTGAATACTTTCCAGACTCTCCAAAACAGAGTTATTAGTCTTTTCTTCTTGGGGCTCCCACAAAATCTTGAGGAAAGGGAGAGTGGAGATGACAGAGACTAAATATGTAACTTTTATGTATATATAAAAGTTCTGCAGGAGTAAAAAGCAAGAATTAATTAACTGCCAATGAGGGGGTAGGGATAGTTGAACTGGTTCTTGAAAAACATGGAGAAGGTCATTCTAGATGGAGAACAGAGGAAGGATACAGGCGTGACAGGATGATGGTTATGATGTGTTTATAGAATGGCAAGTAGCTCGGAATGACTAAAGCAAGGCACTTTAGCATGGTGTGGGGAGCCAATGAGGAGGGGAAGTGGCGCAAGATGAAGCTACTACATTAGGGTGGGGTCAGATTATGAAAATCCTGTTAAGAAGTTTTTTCTTCATCCGGTAGGTGGTGGGAGCTATCAAAATGTATTTTTAAGGGTTTTTTTTAAAAGATTTTATTTATTTGTCAGAGAGAGAGAGCACAAGCAGGGGGAGCAGCAGGCAGAGGGAGAAGCAGGCTCCCCGCTGAGAAAGGAGCCCGATGCGGGACTCGATCCCAGGACCCTGGGATCATGACCTGGGCTGAAGGCAGATGCTTAACCGACTGAGCCACCCAGGCATCCCCAAAAGTATTTTAACTTATACTGATTTTTCTGCAACTAGAAAGTAACATAGGCTTGATGAAAAACTTTTAGAAAATATAAAAGAATATTGATAAATATATTAACACCCCAGTCACCCATTTTTTTCTTTTCTTCTTTTTTATGACTATTACATATGTATGCATGTAAGAAATTTAGTTCACATAACATGTTTTGTATGTTAATTTTTTCACTTAATACCATATATTAAATATTTTTCAATTTCTTCGAGTATTTTCCAATTTCTTTGAAATGAATTGCTACATGTTTTATCAGCCAAATGACCACAGCTTATTGAACCATTAATACTGTACATATATTGTTTCCTTTCCCCACTGTCATAAATAACACCGCAACAGACATCCTTGTGTATGTCATTTTATCTCCTTGGAATAAATTCCTAAAAGTGGTATGCACCTTTTACATTTTAATCACCACTGTCAAACTACTTTCCAAAAGGGTTGTGCCAATTTATAATCCCAGCAAAGAGGTTCAATGACCTGCCTGAGATTAAGCAGCTTGAGAGTGGGAGGCTCAGAGTTGAATGTGGGCAGTGGTGTTCACAGGGCTATGGCAGAGCTTTGGTGGGGAGAGTGGGGAGAGGGGAATTGGGGGGCCAGAGGTGATCAAGTCTGGAGGGCTGAAACTTACTCTGGTGAAGATGGATGGTCTAATAAAACAGCTTCAAAGGACAGGTTGTTTGTCAGACGACACATGTAATTTCATACTCTCTCTAAAGCTGCTATGTCATGACTTCCCACTTGAGAGTGTTCAGACCAAAGAGAATATAACATATCTACCTTTCTCTTGGCTGTTACTGCCTTGTTGACCCAGGCTTTGGGCTGGCATTAGCAGGAAGGGCACATATGAAAACTCATCTGGTCATGTGAGGTTGGATTCAGGGAGGATTCCCCAGGAATGCCTTGGGTTTACAGAACAAGTCAACACGAGGCATGTCTTCTCAGTTCTCTCATCATTAAGACCTGACTCAGTGAGGGATAAAATATTCAAGATCCATAGCTCTCAATCCTCATACGTTGAACTATGAGCTGACTTCTTTCCCCTCTCCCTCTCTCCCTCCCTTCATGGCTGCAAAGGTAATAAGTCTAGAGCAAATATGAGGACCCGACTCAGGGAGTCATCTCATCAAAACACTGTCTTGTAGACATCACGAGCTTGACAATGACTCAGTCACATTGCAGCCTACTCCACAAATCCACAGTGCCTCCAATGAGTGTCTGTCCAGCACCCACTTAACACTCCAGTGGTCACCCCCAGGAAGCGACTCTATTCTATTAGAGCTTGTGTTGAGTCAAGGTTTGACTCTTGGCAATTACCCATTGTTTCTGTTTCTGCCAATTACCAGGCTTTCTTTCCTCTGTGGACATTTAACTACCTGAAAACAGGTACCATTTCCCTCTCAGTAGGTGATGTGCTGGAGTATAAATGTCTTAGGCTTTGGAGTCAGACAGACTTGGGGTTCCAATTCTGACTCTGCTAGTAACAAGCTGTGTGTCTCTGGGCAAGTTGCTAAACATCTCTGAGTCTCAAATTATTCCTAGACCATACATAATAATGCATTTACCTTACTGGGGAGTAGTGAATACTAAATGAAATGTCAGCAGTATGGCAAACGGCGGGTGGTGGTTAGATGTTGGGTCCTCTCAGAATCATCTTCTGCTGAATCCTGTTTCTCAAAGGTGCCCTCTGACCTACTGAATCACAGTGGTTTAGGTGAGTATTTGAAATGTAGATTTCTAATCTGAGACACATTCTGTGAGAGTGGGATCTGGAAACACCTATCGTTGTTTAGTTCAGAGCATTATCCATGGTGCCAAGAAGTTGGAAGGCATTAACACATATGGGAACACTCCAAAGCTTCTCCGGGGGTCCACAATCAAGGCCCATCTGATCCCCAGGTGAGATGCCCCAAAGAGGACACATGCCTCTGAACTGAGAACAAGACCCCATTTTCAAGCTGTCTTCCGCTCAGAGAGAGAGTAGAAATAGTTCCCTCCGTATTATGGGATTTAGAATGTGGAAGGGGGAGGGGACTAGGAAATGTGCTGCCAGGTAGATCAGAGCTTTGAGTATTTCTGTAATCTTCATAGAGGGGAATAGCCCTTGGGAGGGGGAGAAGCAGGGCAGGGCAGGGGCTCATGGGCCAGCCAAGGAGACGGACACTCAGGGCCAATTCCAGGCTGGGCGGGGAGCCGGAGGCTCACCATGACCTCAGTAGACACACGGCAGACACGTAGCAGACAGCAGAATGCCCAGATTTCCCCCCCAGGGCACTGGATGTCAGGGCGACCAAGCCCAGAGCCGACCTCTGAAGGAGCTGGGGCCCCGAGCGAGTCCTCACATCTACCAGTGTTTTCACCCTCTTGCCTTCTCTCCTTTGTGTACCACTCTCTTTCCCTGCTGTCTCCTGGAGTAAGTCCTCTCCTTGCACCCAATTTTCTGCTGGTGGCTCCTAAATGTCTATTTACAACCCACAGCCCACCCAAATTCCAGCTCTTTAATCCACCTACCTTAGAAGTCCCATGGGCCTCTGAAACGTCACCTGCCTTCACTCCCTTGGCCACCTCCTGCCCATCCACCAGCTACTCAAGCCAAGAGCTGGGAGGCATCTCTCCTCCTCCTCCTCTGTCCCTCAGCTTCATTGGATCACTCACCAGGTGCTGCTGTGTTTCTGTTCCTCCAGTCCCCTAAACCCACTCCTCCACTCAGTCTCCACTGTTATAATCTGTGTTAATTCAGGCCTCATCATTTATCACCTGGGCTACAGCAACAAAGAGCAGTCAGTGTCTGTGCCTGCATCCATCCCTCCATCCTGTTCTCCAGCAGCAGCCTGAGTGGTCTTTCAAAAATGCAAAGCTGATCGTGTCACTTCCTTGCTATAAACCTTTAGGTGACTCCCTATTGACCCCGGAATTAAATGCAAATAATCTGGCCTCCATCTACCTCTCCAGGCTCATCCTATCTCCATTTTTCACACCCGTCAGCTACTTTTCTAGGCATGAAACCAGAGAGCTCCCCCTCCTTCCCGGGCTCCAGGGTTGAGCAGTCTCCCTGAAGACCATGCTTCTGATTACCTCCCTCTGCCCTTTCCTTGCTGTCACTGCCCCCAATCCATGCAATTCAGCACAGACAGGAGAGACAGGAAGAGGAGAACAATTATGACAATTATTGTCAACACCCATGAGCTCTTACTATGCCTTGTGCATCTTTCCTTGCACGTAAAGCTCTACAGTAAGAGCTCTATATTCAATTTTTCATTTTAATCCTTGCAATATCCTCGTGGGACAGAGACAGATGAGGAACCAGAGGCCAGAGAGGCTAAGTAACTTGCCCAAGGTCATGCAGCAGTGCAAGAGGTACAGAAGATTCTTAAGCCCAGATTGTCCCACTTCCGAGACATATCATATCAAGAGAACTGTATCAAAGAATACACGCAACTCAGATCTCTTTCCAGTGGTATATGCTGAAAGAGCCATGCTGCCTGAATAGAAACCCCTTAAGATATACTATCCTCAATCACCTAAGTGCTTAGCTTGGCTTATGGAGGAGGCAATGTTACCTACAACAAAATGATCAGGACAACAACGAACTTAAATCCCAGCCACAGCTGGGAAATATCTGCTCCTAAATTCAATTTGGTTCAATTCAATCCAGTTTAATTTGGTGCGGTTATCGAATGGCCACTATGCACCCTGTAAGGGCTGATTATGGAAGGTCCAGAGAGGAAGGCAGAGACACCTCTTGGGAAATCATAACTAACCTGGGTATGGGGCACTAGGAGGAGGCAGGAATTGGGGTGCCAAGAACCGGAGTTCAAGGCAGGAATCTTGTGGTCAGCCCGGGAGCACTTAGGCGGTAGAGAATTTGCCCAAGTCCTTGTGCTAGTCCCCAGTCGGTGGCAGGTTTTGTAATTCTGCTAATTAGAATTGTGAAGTCTCTGCCCACATTTCTTTTCTTTTTTTTTTAAGATTTTATTTATTTATTTGAGAGAGAGAGAACAGAATGAGAGAGAGAGAGAGCACGAGCAGGAGTGAGGGGTAGAGGGAGAGGGACAAGCCGACTCCTCACTGAGTGGAGAGCCCTATGTGGGGCTCGATCCCAGGACCCTGGGATCATGACCTGAGCCAAAGGCAGATGCTTAACCAACTGAGCCACCCAGGTGCCCCTCTGCCCATATTTCTTAGAAGATATGTATATAGAGAGGATGCCACCATTCAGTCTAACAGGAATTCTCAGGCATAATACAGATGAAAGAAACTGGGATTGATGAGGGGCTCAGAGCATGGGTTCCAGCGCCAGAGGACTTGGCTCTGCTACTTCCCAGCAGAGCCACCCTGGGCAGCCAATGTTAACTTTCCAAGCCTCAGTGTCCTCACCTGTAAAAGGGAAATGAAAATCACACCTGCCTCATAGGGTTGCCGAAAGGGTTAAGAGAGATGATGCATATGGAGTGCTTAGCACAGCACCAAGTGCCTAAAAAGAGTGCAGGAGGCATGAGAGCCCATACGATTCTGGACTGGTTAGCTTGAAACAAATCACAGGTGTAACTCCAATGCCTAGCCTGGTCCCTGACACGTAATAAATGTCTCTTGAATAAACAAAGGCATGCGTGGAATGTACAGCTGAGGAGTGATGGCCAGCTGGAGGGCCCCGGGTGCTAAGAGTTTGAACTATCCTCTGTGGGTGACAGCAACCACTGAAGGTGTTCAGCAGCGAAATGGCAACAAGGTTGGACACGGGCTTTTAGTAGGATCACACTGGGCCAGAATAGAGGATGGGTGGGAGGGAGAAATCCTGGAGGCTGGTGGGAGGCTGCTTCAGCCTTCCAGGCGCAAGAGCCTGAAGGACATGGGAGGGTCCTGGGGTTGCAGAGAAAGGGACAAACTGCAGAGATATCACAGAGGTAGAACTGGTGGGATTTGGCAGCCAGGAAATGTGAGCAGATGACGACTGCCCCACTGTGCAATGTCCGTGAAGGAGAGAATCCAGTTAGTCGGGAGAGAAGCCATGGCCTCCTTGGAAGCCCCCGGCCACGGTTTCCACTGGGAATGCTGGCCTCGCCGCTCTCACCTGTCCCCACCCTTGTGAGGCTTGTGAGTGACCCGACCACAGAGCGGGCCTGACAGGCAGCCCACGGGAGATTCTTCCACGGGACAGGTCTTGGAGCTCAGGGCTGGGACCAGCGGCCAGCAGCAGTCAAGGGCTTCCTCTGAGGCAGACAAGCCTCAGCTAAGGGACGGAAGTCACTCCTCATTGCAGCAAGTATGCTTTCCTGGGGAAGTCTCCAAAGTTGGTTAGGAAAGAAAAATCTCTGAAAATAGTTCAAATAAAGGGAAGATGACACCCATTTGTTTATAGTTACATTGTGCCAAGTGCCATCACCCATTTGTTCTCATTCAGCCTTGACCATGACTGCAGAGCTGGCCTCATATTTTCCAAAGAGGGCTCCAGAGGCTCCAGAGTGTTTTTTGTTTTTGTTTTTGTTTTTTTCAATCTGACCAGTTTGTCAGTGGAGGAACCAGGATCCAAACCCAACTGTCTGACTCCAAAGCCCATCTTTTTTCCTCTACAACATATTTCATACTCTTAATTTTGAAAGTCCCATTTCTTCAGACATTCACATACTGCTTGTGGCAGGGTAAAATGATCGAAAGCTTTTAGAAAGCAATTTGGCAATAAGAATCAAGAGTCTTAAAAAGTATTCATTATGGGAATTACTCCTAAAGAAATAATCATAAATTCAGAGAGGAAAAAACCAGGCTTTACACACAACAATGTTCTTCACAGCAATATTTATAACACGACCAACCAGAGATGATCTGACTGTCCACAGAGAAAGGAATGGTTAAGTAAGTTGTGATATCTCCACCTAATGGAGATATTTTGGGGCCAAGGGTTTATAATAACATGGAAAATGCCAATGGTGTAAGTGCAAAATAATCAGGATATGAAATGATGCAACACGTCATTTAGTGATGGTACCACGGAGCTGCCTGAGGTTGCATTTTTTGGCCCTTGTCCCTCCGATCTCCATTAGCCCCTTCTAAATCCTTCCAGATTTTAAAAAATAGTAGCATTATTTAATGTGGACACTACGTGATTTCTCAGTCTTATATAAAGTGGGAATAAAAACATCTTTAGAAATTGTGTGATTTTTATTGATCCGTGATGCAGAATTTAGTAAAAGCTGTGCTTGCCTGTAAGTCTCTCCTTTGTAGAAATCATGAGGCTGCCAAACGTTTCATTTCTCTTTAATACAGTTCTGCGGGTACTAGTCATGTAAGAAACCAAAAAAGCGCTGAAACCGCCCCCCCAAATTAAAAAAAAAAAAAAACCCAACCAGCATACATACTGGAAAGGAAGAAACAAAATTACATTATTTGCAGTTCATATGATTGTCTAACTTAGAAAATCTAAAATAATCAACGTTAAAACTACTAGATCCAATGAGAGAGCTCAATAGGATGGTCAGTTACAAGAGAAATGTCTAAAAATCAATGGTTTTCTTATTCGCCAGCAATCAACAATTAGAAAGTGCAATGACAAAATGACACTATCCACAATAATAAAAACTATAAAATTACCTAGGAATAAAACCTAACAAGAAATTTACTAGGCCTAAATGATGAAAACCATAAAATTTTATTAAAGAACATAAACAAAGATCTGAAAAATGAGAGGAATACTGTGGTCCTATAAGGAAGGTTCACTATTGTAAAAATGCCAGTTCTCTCCAAATTAACCTACAAATCCTAAGGAATTTCTTGAAGATGTCCGAAAACCTTATTCTGAAATTTATCTGGAAAAGTAAGTGCACAAGAATTGCCAATAAAATGTCTTAAAAATAATAATGGGGGAGGGCTAAAAAGCTATGGTCATTGAAAATATGTGATTCTGGCACAGAAATAGAATAATGGTTAAATGAAATACAAGAAAAAAAAATCCAGATGCAGAACCATGGGTAGATGTGAGCTCAGTTTATGATAAAAGGGCCATTTCAAATCAGAAAGGACAGGTTTGGGGACAATTCATTATTCATTTGGAACTAGAAGTTAGATCTATATCCCACACCTGGCACAAAACATAATTCAGACAGCTTACAGAGCTAACTGTAAAACAGGAAATCCTGAGAGTTCTAGAAGACATAGAGAAGACTATTTTTATAAACTCCATGAGAAGATTTCTAGCCAAGACACAAGACTCAGGAGTCACAAAGAAAAAGATCAACTTGGTTTGGTCACATACAAATAAAATGTGTGGTGTGAGGAAGAAGGAAACAAGACTAGTTACTGGCTGATAGAAAACTCTTACAACATGTAGGACAGACTGCTAGAGACTGAATGTTTGTGTCCCCCTGCCCTCCAAATTCGTATGTTGAGACCTGACCCCAATGTGATGGTACTAAGAGATGGGACTTTTGGCAGGTGGTCAGGTCATGAGGGTGGAGCACTTGTGATGGGATTAGTGATATAAAAGGGACCCCAGAGAGCTCCTTTCTGAGACTTGAGAACACAGCAAGGGGCTGCCAGCTTGGACCCAGGAAGTGGGTCCTCACCAGACCCCGAGTCTGCTGGCACCTTGACCTTGGAACTCTCAGCCTCCAGAACGGTGAGAAGTGAATTTCTGTTGTTTATAAGCCACCCAGTCTGTGGCAGTTTTGTTATAGCAGCCTGAACGGACTAAGACACAGACGCAGTAGTGATATTAAAAATATACAAGAGCTCCTAAAAATCAATAGGAAAAACACAGACAATTCAACAGAAAAACAAGTAAAAGATATAAATAGGTTAATTCAAAAAAATAAAATGAAAATGACCATAAACACATGAAAAGATGATCAACTACTAATAATTGGAGGAATGGCAATCAAAAGAAGAATGAGGTGTTATTTTTCACCCATTGAGATGGATAAAAATAGCAAAATTTTAATTTGGGAAGGATGTAGGAAAATAGCTGGTCTCATACATGATTGATGAAAACGTTAAATTGGCACAGCTTTTTTGGAGTGTACTCTGGTGGAATCTGAATTTTTAAAAAAACATATACTCTGACCCAGAAATTGCACTTTAAGGAAGCTATCCTATAGATGCTGTAACATGCACATGAAGATAGATGCACAGAGGTGTTCACTATAGCACTGTCTGATGGTGAAAAATACAACATGAAGGCAATTGTTAAAAAAATAATGAGGCAGATCTAGGAAGTAACATAGAAAAATATCTTATCTATCAGGGCGCCTGGGTGGCTCAGTTGGTTAAGCAACTGCCTTCGGCTCAGGTCATGATCCTGGAGTCCCGGGATCGAGTCCCACATCGGGCTCCCTGCTCGGCGGGGAGTCTGCTTCTCCCTCTGACCGTCCCCCCTCTCCTGCTCTCTCTCTCTCATTCTCCCTCTCAAATAAATAAATAAAATCTTAAAAAAAAAATTTAAAAAAAGAAAAAAAAAAAAAGAAAAATATCTATCATATACACCAAAGGGAATAAAAACGAGCCGTAGAATGACATGTTTACATTTAACCCCTATCCTCTGTGTGTGTGTGTGTGTGTGTGTGTGTAAACGCATAGGGACACGTCTAGAAAGCTACATTGTTAATAATGTTTGCCTGGGGGGAGGCAGGGTGGGTGGGGGAGGGAGTGTGGAATTAGGGTGGGGACTCAACAAGCAGAAAACTAACATTTTATTCTGTACTCTTGGTATGTTTTGAATTTTTCACAATGAGCATGAATTACTTTTGTAAATAATGAAAAGGATCTATCTATCCATATATACACACACACACACACACACACACACGCACACACACACACCGCAAGAACACGGCTCTTTAAATTAAGAACAAAACAAAGCCATGCCTAGGAAAAATTGAAGGCAGTACATCAAAATGTTCATGCATAAGAGTTTCTTTATCTAGTTTCTCTCTGTTTTCTAAATTTTCTTTAATGACCGTGTGTTACATCTATAATGGAAATAAAAAACAAATGCTCCCTATTCTTTTTAAATTGTTTCCTTTTTGTTGGAAACCATTTCAGTAAAATCATTGTGCTGTCTGTCTTTTCCACGGAAGCTGGCCGGGTGATTCTGAAGCAAAAAGTGGAAGTCCAGCATCCCCAGTCCCCAAGTGTGGACTCGACGGCTTTTGTAGGAGGTGAGTGACCAAGTGAAGGTGGGACCAAGCAGATGGGCCTGGCAAGAGGCTCAGGTTCTCACCTTCAAAATGATCAATGGGAGTTTCCTCATGGAGTAGTAGGTGTGTGGTAAGTCGATGATGCTTTATGATGATTAGGGATGAAACATCGCACCATCCTTCTAGCCACTCCCCACATCAACAGAAACATCTAGGTCACGACTCTCCCTGCTGCAGTCTGCATGGAGAGGGAGGGAGGGGCGGACTGAAAGCAGAGAGAGAACTCAAATCACAAGAAAGGAAGGAGAGGAGCCCTCATTCGGCACACGTGGTGTTATACTTGTCTCTGGAGCGCCATTTGGTTGGCAATATTGCACTCACTTTGCAGATGGGAACACTGATTAGGCACTTGCCCAAGGCTGACCCATGGTACTCGATCCGTCTGACTCCAGGTCCTGGGCTCTTCTTCCTGGCCTACTAGCGAGAAGACTGGTGGTGGGGGGGGGGCGGGGAGGAGGAGGAAGGGTGTGGGGGTGAAGTACAAAGGAGCTTTCACCCACAGAATTTAGAAAGAGCAGTAAATGGGTCAGGAATGTGTTTGAACTCGGAGCCTCTTTCCTTCTCCCCAGGCTGAGTTCTGAAACTTCCAGAGGTGGTTCCAGAAAGTGATGAAGTGAGAGCTGGGTGTGTCTAAATAAAGCCCCCAAGTGGGCGTTGCTGCTTAACTCTGCATGAGCTCTGGGGGACTTCACCCTAGAGCCTACATCTGGTGGAAGAAGCACGACTTCACTTAATGCACAGCCAGAAAAAAGAAAAACTTTCCAAAAATATTTGAATGTTGACAACAGACGCTTATATTCCAGTGAATAATTGTTTTTTGTAAGTGTGTGTGTGTGTGTGTGACCTAAATCCACAGAATTTACCGTTCTGTGACTACAAAATAAGTTTCATGTTCCTGACCTTCCAAATCTCAACGGCTAATTGCCAAACTAGCAGGGAGCCTAGCCTTTTCCAAGGCCCCTGAGGGTGGTCGATGCTGACCCCTGCAGGGAAGGGTAGGAGATCCAAACACAATGTGACATGGGGTCTACCCCTCCCCCTGTCCTGGGAGGTCTCCAGGCTGTTGTCAGACCGTGGTGTTGGGGGCAGGGGGCAGGGGACTTAGTGTCGCATAAATGAGTACCTGGATAGTGGAGTCCCGCTGTCCCCTCTATCTGCTCACCAGAGCCCATGTCCCCTCCCCAGCTTTCTGTAGATTTGCCAAAGTCTCAGTGGCTCCTCAAGGCTTAAGGGAAGATGCTCCTTCCCCAAGGTCATGTCTAGTGAACTGCCCAGGCCTCAAGAGTTACAGCTCTTTCGGGCGCCTGGGTGGCTCAGTTGGTTAAGCGACTGCCTTCGGCTCAGGTCATGATCCTGGAGTCCCGGGATCGAGTCCCGCATCGGGCTCCCTGCTCAGCAGGGAGTCTGCTTCTCCCTCTGACCCTCCTCCCTCTCATGCTCTCTGTCTCTCATTCTCTCTCTCTCAAATAAATAAAAATAAAATCTTTAAAAAAAAAAAAAGAGTTACAGGTCTTTCAATTCATTTCCACACTGTGTTTTTATACATTTAAATCTGTCACAGGTGTGGTTAGTGTCCCCCTGTAATCCTGGGTCTTTCAGAGTGGGACAGCCGTCCACTGCCAGCACTTGGACCCTGTACCCGACGGCATTTCCCCCCCACAGAGGGCCACTTTGCCTGCAAGCACAGCAGGCTGGGAGGGCCAGGCGCTAATCCCCCAGGAGAAGCTCTCAGTCAGTGACTCGCAGAAATTGGTATATAAATACCCCGGCTCCCTGTTCCTTGGGTGGCATGACTCCAAGACCTGGGTTGTCCAGAGTCTCCCGGTGGGATTATGCCCCAGGCCTCCACTGTGTGGGCTGGTGTGCTCACACACCCTGTGTCCACTTCTGTCCCTTCCCCATATCATGTCCCCCTTCTTCCCTGGTGTCATTTGCACCTCCCAATAAACAACTTGCCCTTGAGCCCTTGTCTCAGGTCTGCTTTTGGGAAAGCCTAAACTAGGAAAATATCCTGGTACCAGGGGCAAGAATTCCAGCATCAGACACATATGATGTGCCAGGAAGCAGCGCTCCTCCGTCGGGACCACTGCCTTGTTGGGATATCCAGGCCACTGACGGGGTCCCCATCTCCTGCAGGGCAGGTCTCCTCATGGGAATTCCCATCTTCTGCAAGGTCCCAGATCCTTTTCCCCCAAGAGGCTCCAGGTCCTTCTGTGGAGAAGAGGTGCTGCCTTGCTCCTCTGAACCACACCCCAACCTCAACATCTTTGAGCTTCCATTTCCATATCAGGAAAACGGGAGTACCTGCTCACCCCAGTCCATGGCGATGAGAATGAATGCCACCCGTAGCTGCATTACCGAGTGTCACCTACATGCTAGACAAGCCGCTTAGTACTAGGATGAAATTCACAGCAGCCTACGCAGTGTAAATTATTATTCCTGATGGCCCGAATTTTAAAGCTAAGGAAATAGAGGCTCAGAGAGGTGAAAACCTTGCCCAAATCCTGGACCTGAGGTCTGAACCATGTCTGACTCGACTGCCCTCTGGGCAAACAGCCATTCGTGGGGTCAGTGGCCACAGCACCTGGTGGGAGATCCCGTGGTGTGTGTGCACCTGCGTCTGGGTTTGTAGGTCAGAGAGGAAGGACGCTGAGAGAGGCAGGGGTGGCCCCGCCTGGGGGTATGAGGCAACAGTCTGAATCCAAGGAGGTGTGGGCCAGAATTGGTCCAGTCCAGGTGCCAGCAGAATCTGGTGGTGGAGTGGTAGGGATGTCTGGTGGGGGAGGTGAAAGGGGATGGAGTGGACTGCATCTGACATAACAGGCATCTTAGACACAACAGGAGGTCAGCAGTCCCAAGGCCAGTACTAGGGGCTGGGGCTGGGGCTGGGAAAGGGAGGCCCAAGGCTGCTTGCTGAACTTGAGCCTGCCCTGTGGCGAGGCGAGGGGACAGGATGCAGGGATCAGGCTTAGATGGTCTTGGCTGAAAAGTGGCTTGCACACTGGCTGGCCTTCCAGAAGGCTCAGAAGGGGACTGCTGCCTCTCCGCCAGGCTCCCAGACATGGGGTGTAGGCTATTCCTAGCCCCTGCAAGCTTGGAGGGCTGTGAATGTTGAACAACTTTGCATCCAGGGCTTTCGGGTTATGAGACGGTGCGTCTGAAGCTTCACTGCCTGGCCTCCCAGGGCTGGACTCTGAGCAGCCAACATCCTCTCAGCTGAGGTACCTGCTGAGCTACTTTTACCATCCCCAACACGGAGCCGGCAGCATCTCCCACACTGCCCAGAACCCCGCAAGCCCCTAAAAGCAAGCTGAGTTTTCTCTTGTGAAGTCACAGGATAAAGCACTTTACATATTAATCAGGTTAGGAATCTGAGAGCACATATCAGGGGATTGAAATATGTAGATTTTGATGATGAATTCATGCTCATCAGAAAACCAATGAATCATCCTAACTTCATTATCAGGAATTATTTGATGGGGGAATTGGCGGGGGGGGGGTATGGGGGTGAGGAGGGGAGTGCCAAGGCGGAGAGGATTTCTTGCTTCTCAGCCCAGACCATATTTTCTCCCAGCAACACATCTGTGCAGCAGGGCAATTTGTCTCCATGACGTGGGTGCTGAACGCAGCTGCACCCAGGAGGTCTCACCTAGTAAAGCCAGACCCCGAGGCCCAGGGCAGGCCGTGGAGACAGACACAACTAACTTGACAATCTTTGTGGCTGGTTTAAGACAATCTGGCACAGTCACTCCTGACTAACACCTGACATGACCTTGGGGAGGCCACATGCCACCTCCCTGCTTTAGTTTTCTGACCTAGAGAATGAGGATGATGGGTGTGAAGCTCTAAGCAGAGCTTCCAGGGATGGAACCAAGGAGAGGGGTTGGAACCCCCAAATTCCAGGCTTCTTGTGCATTAGACACTCTGAGGTGTGGGGATCCAGCTGCGAAAAAAAACAGATGTAAACAGATGTTCTAAAGAGTGGGGAGAGGCACTGGTAATTTTAAATAGGGGGTCAGGGGAATCTCACTGAGGGGATGACCTGAGGGGTGACGCCGGAAAGAGGTGAAAGAGTGAATCATGGGGACACCTGGGAGGAAGAGCATTCCAGGTGGAGGGGACCACAAGTGCAAAGGCCCTGAGGTGGAAAGAGCGAGCCTGGTGTCTAAGCAACAGCAAGGAGGCCAGTGTGGCTGCAGAAGTGGATGAGAGAGTAGGGAGGTCAGAGAGGTAATGGGGGAGGGAGCAGGGTCAGAGGCTTTAAAAGAGGATTGAAGCCAAAGCAATATGAAAGAAAAGTGAGAAGAGAACCCAGAAGCTAAGGTGTCTCCTCTACCGGGTAAACGGAGGCACAAGCAATGGGGGGGTGTATCAGGACAGGCAGACAGAAGAACATGGTGTGAACACATTTGTGTGGATACAGATCTTGCAGGAGGTGACGCAGCTGCGACTCTCTCACGAGAAGTGTGGCAACGCTGGTGCAGTCGCGGGGAGCCCTGTAGCATGGAAGGTGGTGGAAACAGGTCTGGATGAGACTCGGAGAGCCCGGATTCCACCCTGGCTACGCCATGCACTCGCTGACAGGTGCTTAGGGACTCACATCCTTATCCATGGGGTGAGGCAAGAGAAAAACAACAACACACTTTGTACGGAACTTTCTGGAGGCCTCAGATGCTGTTACTCCTCCCATTCTCCTCTTGCTCAAAATAAACAAGCTGCAGCTGCTCTCTTCGACAATGCAAATAAAAATCTGTGGGGTTTACAGCAAGCGCCCATGTCACATGGTCGGGTAGACTTTGGGCATTGGGTCCCAGGCTGAGGGGAAAGCAGCACAGCCACTGAGGTCAAGAAGCAACCCCTCCCCACCCCTGCACTGCCTCCTTTGGGAGCCACGGAGGCCACGGTGTGTCCATCAACGAGGCTCACCTAGACGATACAGAGCGGGGTGTCTCAGCCTCAGCTGTACTCTAGAATCGCCCAGGGAAGTTAATACCTGGGCCCCAGGCAGGACAAATGAGTTCAGTTCTCTCAGGGTGGGGAGCAGGAACAGCTCTCTCCAGGGGTCCTGACAGGGTTTCTCGGAAGGAAATACCAAATGGGTCCATTTCAGGCTTGATGTGCATGTATAAAACACCTCCCACAGGCAACGTGCTTTTACTTGCTCTTGAACCCTTCCAGAGCCTTGGAAGAGGGATCGCCCTCCCATTTTGCAGATGAGGAAACCAAGGCGTAGTCTGAGTGGTTCACACATACAGCTGACCTTTGAACAAAACAGGGGTGAATGGGCTCCACTCATATGTGGATATTTTAGTTACAGGACTGAAGATGAATTTTCCCTTAAGATTTTCTTTTTTTTAAGATTTTATTTATTTATTTGACAGAGAGAGACCCACAGCGAGAGAGGGAACACAAGCAGGCAGAGTGGGAGAGGGAGAAGCAGGCTCCCCGCTGAGCAGAGAGCCCGATGTGGGGCTCGATCCCAGGACCCTGGGATCATGACCTGAGCCGAAGGCAGACGCTTAACGACTGAGCCACCCAGGCGCCGCTCCCTTAAGATTTTCTTAATAAGATTCTCTTTTCTTTAGCTTACTTTATTGTCAGAATTCAGTATATAAGACATGTAACATACAAAATATGTGATCATCAGCTGTTCATATTATCAACTAGACTTCTAGTCAACAGTAGGCTACTGTAGTTAAGTGTTTGGGGGAGTCAAAAGTTAGGTGCAGATTTGTGCAGGGGAGGTTGGCACCTCTAACCCCCACATTGTTCAAGGTCGATTGTGTTTTGTATTCATATGTATTACACACTGTATTCTTAAAGTAAGCCAGAGAAAAGAAAATGTTAAGAAAATCATAAGGAAGAGAAAACACATTTATAGTACTGTGCTGTGTTTATAGAAAAAAATCTGCGTATAAATGGACTCACACAGTTCAAACATGTGTTGTTCAAGGGTCAGCTATACTCTTGATCCCCCACCCCCTGCACTGGGAGATAGACTGAGAGAGGAGGAAAGTGAGGCTCAGAGAGGTTCAGCGCCTTGCCCAAAGTCACACAGAGAGTACATGGTAGAGTCAGCATTTCCTGCCAGCCCAGGTTGCTGAAAAAAAATGCAGTTTCTCTGGCAGTAATTCTAACAGAACGTCCCACTCCCCAAATACCCATCTGGGGCTGTGGTTCTTGCTAAAGGGATGCAGTGGAGTCATTACCAGACTCTGAATAGATAAAGCATTGCAAATTGAATGAGAAAATCTATTTTCACATCCTGATGAAGACATAATTGACACTGAATTGTTTTAGAGGAAAACACAGCCCCTGGTTTTCTCTTTTTTAAAACTTAGAGTTATAGCTTTAGAAAAATAGGAGCAGCTGACTATCACAGATAAAAATGCCCTTTTGCCTAATGGGATCTTTAATAAGGAATCCTAATTAATTCTCCTGAATAGAGAACTTTTAACACTGGTGTTATCTCAGCCCTGTGCTGATGGGCCTGGTTATTTCCAGATACAGAATAATGAATCTTTTCCAGCAGGGCTAGGAGTCATCAGAGACTTAACTTCCCTGGAAGGTAATTACTTGCCAAGGCACTGGGGGTAGGGGTGGGGGGTTGAGGAGGGTAATTATAAGCAGGGGGACTGGGGGCATTTTGAAGGGGGCTGAGGGTGGCATCCATGGGCAGGGGTTGTGAAGGACATGGCTGGTGGAAGCCACGTTAACATCCAGGATGTCATCCCCAGCTTGGAGCCAGGCCTAAGGGACACGTGTCTTTATGTGAAAAACGCCACTTGATGGAGCTTGACAGATTCTGATAATTGCAAGAGCTGAACAGGCAGCCGACACAAGTCAGGAAGCAGGCCTGCCTGCGTCTCTCCTTGGCTGGGGCAAAGGCTGGGCTGTCACTGCCCGGGGACCTTCGTGACGTCCTTCAAGACAACACTAAATGAACAGGTTATCTGGGCAACTCAGGCTGCAGACCAGCAATGAGAAAGACGTGGCTGAACAACACGGGCCATTTGTCTGCAGTAACAGGGCTCTCCTACTGGGGGGGAGGCGGCTGGCCATCTGTCCCGGGCTCACGGCGTGTTTTCTAGGCAGCCGGTGGTACGTGGAGGCCTCCATGAGCCTGGCAGCTGGGAAGCTGGCCGGCGGCTCCAACCGAGCCCAGCCCGAAGGACAAAGGCAGCACGAGGGGGAGAACAGGAGTCAAGGCTGGGGGCCTGGGGGGCCTTCCACGACACCCAGCCTGGAATTCCCACCCTAGTCCTCAAGCTGCAGCTTCCCAGCTCCCACGTGACCTTGCGCACGGAAACTCGTGGAGTCTCGGTTTCTCCCAGTTACTTAAAGATGCAAAGGAAATAATCAGCGTCAATGACTGATGTGCAGTTGGCGCTTACAGAGTCCTTGTCTTTCCTTCCTCGAATCCTCCAGGAAACAAACTGTTGATTACCAAATTGGGGAGGTGGGGGGGGGGGTAAAATAGGTGAAGGGGGTTAAGAGGTAAAAAACTTCCAGTTATGAAAGAAATAAGTCATGGGGATTTAATGTACCGCCTAGGGAATAGAGTTGATAATATAACAACTTTGTATGGTGACAGATGGTAACTAGACTTACCATGGGGATCATTTCATAATGCATATAAAATATCCAATCGCTGTGATATACACCTGAAACTAACAGGATATAGTATGTCAATTATACTTCAATTAAAAAACATTAAAAATAAATGATAAATAAATAAGTAAATAATCGAATACATAAAACAACAACAACAAAACCCTCCCAGTTCCAGGAAAATCACCTTGGCAGGCGTGGACCCTGTTGGAAGGGACTTGGTGGTGCTGTGTTTACACAGGAGAAATTAGGAAGTCTCTGTGCACCGAGATGCATGTTCCCAGCAGGTGGAGGGGAGAGGAGAGGTGCAAAGGACCCACCCCCTACGTTATAAAATTGGGGCAGCTGAGGTTCAGACACTGAACACCCTGCTCACAGGGACGTGTCAAAGCCACATCGTTCCTCCCTGTCTTTCTCTGTTTGTTCCCGAGGGCACTGCCAAAATAGCCCTGGGACCTCAGAGCTGCCTGGCCCAGACCGTGATGACAATCTCTTGTCCTGCTTAGGTCCAGGCCCCGGCTGCCTCCCTGACCCACCAGCTGCAGAGGCTGAGCCCCTCAGCACCTGGGAGGCACTGAAGGGAGCAGTGCGAGCTGGCTGTCTGCTGAGAGGCTGTCGGAGTGGAGCGGGAGGTGCAGTGTGGACAGGGGCAGGTTGGGGCAGCAGGTGGGGCAGGGGAGGCCCTTCCAGGTGCTTTAGCCACGCAAGGTCAGAGAAAGGACATACGCGGATTTTAAAGCTGGCAAGCTGGGCCTGTTCAAAGTCTTCCATGCCAAATGCTTCTTGTGACTCTATGTAAGGCCCTGGGAGGGGAAGTTAACTAGATCATGTGGATGTTGGCAGCAGAGCCAGCACTGAACCAACACTGACTCCTAACTCCATGCTCTTTCCCTTACTCCACACTGTGAGCTGGGAGGCCTGGGGATCTTTCCCAGGATGCTGGAGGGGAGATGTGGGGCCTCTCTGCAGACCTGGGCGCAGGAAGCCGAGCAGGAGGTACGGCAGGCCAAGTCCGGGCTACCTCCCCACTTGGGCCAGGGACACCTGGAGTCATGGCATCATGCAGAAGGACTATGGGCATCCCAGGAGCAGGACCAAGCCCCCTGGGAACCCAGCACGCAGCTCGCGTGGGAGTTAGCCTATTTGTTCTGCTGCTAAACATCCTCTAGATGGACCTGTCACAGACATCCTCCAAGGAGGTTTCATATCTACTTCACAGAGCTGGTGACGTAGACCACCAGGAAAGAGACCTGGGAGGTGGGAGAAGCACTGTGCAGAAACCACGTGACCCCCACCCCCTACTCGGGGAGCAGCCTGCAAGGTTCAATGGCGTGTCATAGGAACAGAGAAGACTCTAGCCTCATTCAAGGCAAAACTGAATGCTTGATTCAAAGGCCAGGGACCTGCTGCAGATCAACTATCCTGGGACATGAGGAGGAGACAGAATCCTGGAGACACTTGCAGGGCGGGGTGGGCAGGGGCTGCTCTCTGTGGGCTGGGACCCAGGACGGACTCACCAGGGCTCATGCAGGGAGGGCAGAGAGGACCTGTGACTTATATTATAAAGAGAAAACCAAAAAGCCACATCAACGATAGGGTCAGAACTGGAAAGGAATCAGAGCTCAGAGGAGCAGAAGAGAGAGGGGGGTGAGGGTAGACCAGGGTTTAGAGTCCAGAGAACAGAGGTCCAACTCCTGGCTCAAATGCTTACTAGCTGTAGGACTTCTGGCCAGTTTCTTAACCTCCTAGAGTCAGCTTTTCTACCTGAAAAACAGGGAGGATGACACACCCCTTCACAAGAGTTTTGTCAGGATTTAAATGAGATAATGCCCATGACACCCTTAGTACAGGGCCTGACACGCAGTAGCTCTTAAAGATTATTACACCTGTCAAGGTAGGTTAAGGCAAGAGGGAGGCAGATAATCAGACCTGAAGAGGCCAGACTGACCACAGCAGCGCCTGCTCAAAGGACAAGGTAGGGTCCCGGGAGTGGCTGGCCTAGGATCCAGAGGGAGGGGAATAGGAAGAACCCAGCCTAAGAGGACAGTGTGCAGGGGAGGAGAAGGCGAAGCCTCTGAGACTCGGTTTCTTCAACTGCAAGGTAGGTAGGCAAATACCTAACCTCCAGATGGTACTGAAAATTCAACGAGACGGGATGTGAGACGTCATTCAGCACAGGAACCAACGGGCTCATGGAGGCAATCAAGAGACCCTCGAGCCTCAGCGTCTCCTCACCACCACCCAAAAGAAAGGCATATGGCACTTGTCGCACCCGGCCTTGTCTCAGAGCCCTTTGGTAACAGCACGAATGCCAAGACAAATAAACAGGCAAATAATCTCTTGATTATTCAACGAACTGTCAGCAAATCTTTGCCCTTGTCTGTTGCCAGGACTTGATTCAGAGATGAGGGGCAAGTTCATGCTTTTTAAGAGTTTCTGTTGGAAGAAGGATGCCAGAGAAACTAAGTGGCTTATGCCAGCGCTGCAGGAGCCCAGTGGGGGTGGGGGCGTGGGGGGGGGGGGGGGTGGGGGGGGGGGGGGGCAGAGAGACCGGCATGTCTCAAGGTTTCAGAAACGAGACGCTGCATCGGCCCATCCCAGGTAGACTAGGAGGTGAGGCTATATTTCAAAGCCGAGGGTTGAGACTTTCTTGTTCAGCATCATAATCGCAGGGCTTATCACAGAGCTCGATGCAGAGTAGGCAGGAAAAATCATTTGTTAAGTAAATTAATAAAAATATTAATAAAAAACAGTATTTAGGAATCACTGTGCCTCATTTTATGTAAAACAGGCGCTTGCCCAAACTGGAACATAACCATAACCAGACACATACGTCAAACGTAACCCAGGGATTTCCATGCCAAGAAATCCGATAATGGATCCATTCCTGAAAAGATGGATCATTTCATAACAGGCAAAAGTCCACCCTCTCCATATTGCTGCTCTGGAAAGGTTGGTTCTGTTTAGGTCTAGCGTGGCTCTGAAAATGTCATCTGCTTCCGAACACCTGGGAGAATGATTACAAATCCCGAATTTAGACCACTCAGAAATTTCAGAGGTAGTAGGCCAGGGTAGGACCCAGGATTCAGCATTCTAAACACCTTCCAGGCAACTCTGGGGAAGACAATCAACCCAGGAGAAGCCCATTTCCTACTTCCCTCTTTGATGTTCTTCATTACCTCCTTCCTAAAAGCCTAGCAAGCTCCATCAGTTCGTGATTCTCCCCTTTGATGCACAGAGAGCCCACGGGGAGCTTTGAAAATATGGTTGCCTGGGTACCACCCTGAGGCAGTCTGACTCAGTTGGTCTGGGGTGTTGTCTTGTCACCCCTGCTGGTTCTGACAAATGTCAGGGCTGCACTAACTTCGCTAAATCCTGTATCCCTGCACCTTTTCTCAGGCCCAGAGATCAATGTTAGCAGACCCCCTCTGGCTTTCCCTGAGTCTCCCCAACAGCCATATCTCCAATGACCAGAAGGCGCATCTGGAAGAAAGACGAAGCCACACACAGGACCTGCCTTTGAGGGTGGAGGCTGCAAATTGAGGATTAAAAAGGTCCCCGGCGGTCACTGAGTTCACTCCTGGCAATGGGGAGCCCATTCATCACCCTCTGATTGCCTTTTCTCCTGTCTCCCTGGGTTTTGTAGGTGGGAGGCAAAGAGTACAAGAAGGCCTCCTGGTGGGACAGGTTGCTGGTAAATTGATTCTGCCCCAAGCCCAGGGCAGGCAGTGAGCAGTGCCCATCAAATCTCTCACCTCCCTTATTGCCAGGCCCAGCGTGCCACTGCTCAGAGGAGGCGAAGGCCGTTGCTGGAACGCAGGTGGCTGCAGAAATTGACATCAGGTGCCAGACACCCATTTGCTTAACAAACTGGCTAATTTTAACCTCTGTCTCTCAGACCAAAAACTCCTTTGAAGGGAAGGAACAGAAAAGAAAGAAAGTGATATTTAACACATTTCTATTTCTGTGCTACTCAGTCTCTCTCTGAGGTTGCAAGTTGGAGCCTAATTGATTTCTTCGTCAAAAGGAAAAAAAAAAAAAGACAGAAAGAAAAACAAACAAGCGAGAAAACTTACCTCACTCACATTGCAATCAAACCTCTCCAGTTGTCGACTGCTGAGCTTTTTATTTTGCAACACTGGCCAAGTGACTTGCATAATTTAAGATCCTTTCTAGCACTGATCAGCCTGCTCTGGCCAAGCAGTTTGCTGATTAATTATTAATCAGACTGAGTTTAGGATGAATAATCAGCAAGAGTCAGGGCTAATTTGCAAATGTCCCCCAAGAAGGTTATCACTTAAAATACTTGGTGGAGAGGCTTGATGTTAATCTCTGCAATTAGCCACAGGACATTGGTACTGGTGAGACAGAAGCAGGTCTCTCCTCCTAACAAGCCAATCTTGGACACCTACTAAGTGCCAAGCACTGCATTTGGGGCTTTTCAAGGTTCTGCAGGCAGTGGAGGGGCAGGGGAAGGGCAAAGAAAAGAGACACATATGTAAGCAAGCAAGAAAATATCTGGTATTGACAAATGCCTAAAATAAAACCAGATGCTGGGATAGTGAGCAAGGGTTACTTTAGATTGTGTGCATAGGGAAGGCCTTTCTAAAGAGGGAAGATTTATTTATTTATTTTTTAAAGATTGTATTTATTTGAGAGACAGAGAGCACGAGCAGGGAAGGGCAGAGGGAGAACTATAGCTGACTGCCTGCTCAACAGGGAGCCCGATGCGGGGCTTGATCCCAGGACCCTGGGATCATGACCGGAGCCTAAGGCAGGCGCTTAACCAACTGAGCCACCCAGGTGCCCCTAAAGAGGGAAGATTTAAATTGAACTTTTGCATTTCAAAAAAGCTGGGTCCATAAAACAAACAAACAAACAAAACTTTGAAGGAAGAGAATCTTAAGCCCTGGGAAGAACTAGTGCAGAAGGCCTAGGAGGAAGCCTGTTTAGCCCACAGAGAGACAGGAGGAAGGCGAGTGTAGCCAGGGCACAGTGAGGGGCGTGAGTGGTAGGAGGGAAGTCAAGGAGGTGGGCAGTGACCCAACAACGTAGAGTCTTGTTGTAGGATTTTATTCTAAGTGCAATGGGAAGTCATTAGCAAGCCTTAAACAAGGGAGACATGATTTGATGTATATAAACATCAGTCACCCAACTTACTGCATGGAGAATGGGTTACAGAGGGGCAGAAGCAGGGGGACAAGGCCATTGAGCAGCCAGAGATACTGGGGCATAGAATGGGCGTGGACAGCTTCCTCTTGGGAGCAGAGAGAGCTGGAGAAGGCTGGGCAGAGGACAGGTTAGGGGTGAGGAGAGAATGAGAAGCCAATGTCCATGGACAGAAGAATGGATAAACAAAATGTGGTATATAATACCATAGAGTATTATTCACCCATAAAAGGGAAGAGAATTCTGGGATGTGCTATAATATGGATGAACCTTGACAACAATCTAAGTGAAATTAGCCAACACAAAAGAATAAATACTGTATAATTCCACTTATATGAAGTCCCTAGACCAGTTAAATTCATAGAGACAGAGAAGTGGTTCTCAGAGGATGGGAGCAGATGGGGTGTTACTCAGTGGGGACAGAGAAGTTCAGTCCGGGAAGGTGAAAAATGTTCTAGAGATGGAGAGGTGTTGGTTGTACAACCATGTGAATGTACTTAATGCCACTTAATTGTAAACTCAGAAATGGTTAAAATGGCAAATTTTATGTATATTTTACCACAATAAAAATCTGCTTCAAAGTGTTCATTTTGAGATTCCTGTTAAAATTTTGAGATTCCTGTTACTATATATATATGGAGCTCAGAGGGTCCCTCCAGCCTGGACATTAAAATTGAGTGCCACTGGCATAGAAATAAATGATAATGAAAGCCAAAATGTGATTTGTTGAGGTTACCTGGAAAAGAGAGTAAATGGAGAAGAGGAGGGTTCCAGGAGCCTGGGCAGTCCACATGTGAGGGCAGGCCAGAGGCTGGAAGGTGGAGGAGACAGACAAGGAGATGGAGCAGGACTGGCCACAGGTGGCTAGCTGTGCAGCTCCATGACAGCCAAGGGAAGGGGACAGTTAGTTCAAGGACAGATTACCAGTGTCGTGTGCTGCCAAGAGGCCAAGTCAGGTGACAAGGGAGAAGCAGCACTGGATTTGGCAATCCAGAGGTCACTGGCAATCTTATCAAGGTCAGCTTTAGTGGCAGGTGGGGCAGACATAGAAAGGGTCCATTTCCAATAACTGGCAGCAGCTTCGTGGGAATGAGTAATGGGATTTTGGGGTGTGCTGCTTTTGTTTTGATTTTAGACAGTGGATACTAGAACATGTCTCTATGATGTTAGGAATGTTCAAGAGAGAAGAAAAAAATAATGGATGCAAGAAAAAGGAGATGAATTTAACAGAAAAGTCTGGGGAATGGGAGGTCTAGAACATAAAGGGAGGGGCTGGCCTTTGACAGGAGCCTGGACATCTCGTCCACTGAAATATGAGGTGTGGCAGAGAGATACTGACTCACCAACCCTTTCATCTGCTCATCACGTTTCCAGGCTCCTTTGCAGCTAGGCTGGACCACATGGTGATTTCTGGCCAATGAAATACATGAGTGATATGTATCGGATCTGGGCCGGGGCAATGAAAAGCGCGTCCTAGGTTCTCCACTCTTCTTCCCTGCCATGGCATTGGAGAAGGCCACACATTCCAGATGGTGCATCTATAAGACCATGGAACTTCCATGAGCCTGGATACGCACCTGCATTATTACTATGTGGATCAGAGCCACTCTGGACTAACCCATGGCAGACAGGTCACATGAGTGAAAAAGAAACCTTTGAGGTATTATACCATTGAGTTTTAAGGTTAATGAAGCTCAAAGAAGGAAGTGGCAAGAGTTGAGGCCGGGGTGACAGGCAAGGGTTGGATCAAACAGGGCCTTATCAGTGGCTGGAATTTTATCCCACAGACAATGGAAAATGATCGAAAGCTTTTGCCTGGGGCTTAGCATGTTAGAGCTGCATTTTATTTTATTTTATTATTTTTTTTTAAAGATTTTATTTATTTATTTGAGAGAGAAAGAATGAGAGAGAGCGAGTACATGAGAGGGGGGAGGGTCAGAGGGAGAAGCAGACTCCCTGCCGAGCAGGGAGCCCGATGTGGGACTCGATCCAGGGACTCCAGGATCATGACCTGAGCCGAAGGCAGTCGCTTAACCAACTGAGCCACCCAGGCGCCCTAGAGCTGCATTTTAATTAAACCATTCTGGTACCAGTGGGGAGGATGAATTGAAGAGTGCCAAGAAGCTGGGAGATCAGTCAGGAGGTTATTACAACTCACAAAGAAGAAAAGATGAGGGGTTGAACTGGGGGAGTGGCAGTAAAGATGGAAAAATATGTTATAGGAGGTACACTGCAAGAACTCCAAGAACAGGGAGGATTCCCAGATTTCTGGAAGACTTGGTGGAAGGTGACACCATCAACTAAGAAAACAAACAAACTCTGCCCATTTTAGTAGTCAATGATGAGTGACGTTGGGACATGCTGACTCAGCGACATTGGTGGACATCAAGGTGGAGACGTCCACAGCTAGTAGGCTCTACAGTTTGATGCTCAGTGGGAGGCCAGGCTGGGGAGCCAGATTTGGGAGTTCTAAAAAACCGGTGGTACCTGAAATGTGAGAGCAGATAAGAGTACCCCAGGAGAGCGTATGGAATAGGAAGAGCAGTAAGGCAAGAGCAGAGTCTTGGGGACATCAAAGGAAACAGAGAAGGAATGGTCAGAGAGGTCCAGGAAGCATCAGAGAGAGCAGCATAAAACAAAGAGAATGTTCTAAAAGGAGAGAATAACCAACAAGGTAAGGGAATGAAGAAGTGCCAGTAAGAGGAGACCTAAAGACCATCTCATGGATTTGGCACTGGAAGTGGTTAGCGTTGGGGTGAGGGGTGGGTCTCTGATGATGATCCTAGTATGAATGGTTTCAGAGGAAGGCTGGGGATAGGAGCCATGGAGAAGTAAGTGAGGAATTAATGCGGAGAGAGGACTTCGAGGCAGATCACTCGTCTGAGACCTTGGATGAGAAGTTCCCAGAGGGGATAGGGTTCTCCTTGAAGCCTCCCACTTTTCAAGCCAACTTGGCCCTCTTGCTTCCCAGATGATGAAATCTGCTGAGTTCAACAGTGATCATTGGCCATTTCCTCAGATTGTCAAATGCTGGTTTTCTGTATGAATCCTGCTTCCCTGGTGGGTCTGGGAGTGTCACACACTGGGCCCCCCAGCCACCAAATGAGGGCCAGCTGGGATGAAGGAAGTAGAGGCTCAGGGTTAGAACCCAGGGCTTAGGTCAGGCTCAGGAAGCCAGAAAAGATTGTAGGAGCAAGAGACAGGCAAAATCAAGATGAACCATGGGATAAGTGAGGCCAAGACTTGAGTAGAACAAACTTTTATGGCCAAGCTTCATGAAAACAGAGACCAGGATTGGGGTCTTGAACATTCTGAATGAACAGACGTCATTCTGGAAGGCAGGTTTTGCCAGAATGAGAGGTCTCTGGAAGGGCCCGGAACAGTTCCTTCCATCTGTCTTAGCGGCACCATCAGGCATCTGGCAGCTCCTCAAGAGAGAGAGGTCGAAAAGAGCATCTTGTTGTCTGGTGCCCTTCCCAGTCCTGGCCCGGGGCTCCTGCACAGACGACGTACTTAGTACAAACCTGTTGCATGCAGTCAGACCGACGGGGGTTAGGACAGCTGCCTGACCCTCACTTCCCACACGGAGAACGTGGCCAAATCACAAGCTCTGGAGCCGAGCCACTGTGCCAACAGTGGACAACCCCGGTTCACTTCCTGCTCCTTCAGCTGCGGCTTTTGTTCTCTTTCTGAGAGCAAGTTCTCAGAGGCTCAGGGGAGCGAGGAAGTCACGTTGGTGCTCCGTGGAGAGCGCAAAAGGCCCGGCCCGGACTCTGCAGATGTGTTCTGCCAGTGGCGTGCTAGGGCACTAATCCTTTCCTACTGCTCAGTAGTGGGGCTGGGAATGCTATTTCTAACTCTTGGGAGAGAGGGGAGATGAGATTTTAAAGGGCTGGTTATTTATGGCCTGGCTCCTGATGGATACAACAGATGCAACTTCATGGGCTCCATCAGAAGAGAACAGCTTCTTGGGGTGGCTGAAAGCATTGTGATGTGGCCGGGAAGGAGGGTGAAGCAAGGGCCTCAGGACCCCACAGGAAGGCGGGAGGTTCTGTGTCTCGGCTGGAATAGGCTTATCCCCCTCCCCGCTCCAAGTGCCACTGGGTTCAGCAGCTTTGGTCAGGCACCATCTCAGCTGCTTCCTGAGCTTCTCTGCCAGCTTGAGACCTTGACCCTGCCTGCTCTTGATGTTCAAACAAACTGAAATCCCAGAGGACAGGCATTAGGCTCATGACATTCCCATGTATGAAGTTTAAGGACATACAGGGCGCTGTGATGATGGGCTTTTACAGGTGCAATCCCCTCTGCCCTGAATGCTGATCCCTGAGTCCTTCCTGTGGTGGCTCTTTCTCAACAGTCAGGTCTCAGCTTAAATCTGAACCCCCCCAAGAGGCCTCCCCTGACCATTTCATATTAATAGGGCCCCCACTGCTCCTAGTCCTCATCTGGTTCATTTCCTTTGTGGCACTCAACACAAGTGCATTTTACATTTATTTTGTGATTTTATTAATGTCAATCTCTGCCAAGTAGACCAGAAGTCCCACAAAGGCAGAGGCTTTATCTGCCTCCTCCAGTACTGTATTCCCATGCCAAGCCCAAGGTTGGCAATAGAAGCCCTAAGTAGTCTGCTTGAATGAATAAATCATGGTGGAAGGTGTTTGTAATAAAGATGGAGTCGGTAAGAGTGACCATGATGATGAAGGAGACACTGCCGAGGATGATGGTGCTGGTGTTCCTCCTGACGATGGCTTCTCAAGGCCCTGCCATGGTATTTAGCCCAACTCCAAATTTTCCAGGCCTTCCTATCGATTCCCCCTGACCATCTCCACTAGAGAGCCTCAAAAGCCTGTAGGTCAGCACTCAAGGGCACCTGTGTCCCTGTCCCCAAGCCCTGCTCCTTCTGCTGTGTCCCTCTGCTTGGTAGACAATCCTACCATAGTCATCCAGCCAGGAACCTGGGAGTCAATACAGACTCTCCCCTCTCTCCATTCTTCCTTTCCAATGAACCCCCCAAAGCAGCTGATTCTGCATCTGAGATGTTTCTTGATGTCACCCCCTCCTCTCCATCCCTTCACAGCTGCCCTAATTCAAGGCTGGATTATCTCTTGCCTGAGTGGTCACAAAAACAGTTTTATCGCTGGTTTCTGAGCCTTCCAGTCGGAGCCAATTAAAATTCAGAGTAATTGCATTACTTCTTTGCTTAGAACACTTCCACAGCCTGTTACAGTCTTTGGAATTCTCTCCCAGCTTCTGAACACGGGACAAGATTCTCCCGGACCCATGTTCTCCCTGTGCTCACCCTGCACACCCCTGCAGTGCCTCCAATACACCCAGGCCCTTTCCTGCTCCGAGACCGTGGTAAACTCCTGCAACTCAGTTGAATTCAAAAGTCACCCCCTCTGGGGCTCATTTATCAGAGTCCTTCCAGCAGCCCTTCCCATCATGACAGGAAGACTTCATCTTCTCTGTGACTCAGTTTGCCTTTGGTGAACCACCCTCCTCCACTCCCCGTCCGGGAGCTTGAGCAGGACAGAGTCACGTGACCTAGGCCTGGCCCGAGAAAACACTCACAGTGCATCTTAGGGCTTTTGTGGGACCCACCAGGAAAGAGAAACTTCCTTTTTGCTGGGATTGCTAAACCAACAGAATGCACGGAGCTGCATTTCCATCATGGGGAAAGCATGCCTGAGGAAGCCAACACATAAGAGAGCAAAGCTGTGGGAGGGAGAGAAATAGAGTCTGATGATATTATTTGCATACCTTGATCCAGCAGTCCCTGAAGCCAATCCCTCGGCTTTTCAGTTACAGAAGCCAGCACATTCCCTTTTTAGCTTGAATCAGCTGGAGGTGGGTTTCTATTTCTTGAACCAAAAGAATGCTAACTATTACATTTCTCTTTTCAGTCTCCACGGGAGCTTCTTTACACCTTTTAGAAAAGCCCCTAACATAGGATATTGTTAAGCATTTAATTATATTCTGCCTCTTCGCCCTGACTGCGAGCTCCAGGGTCCGGCATGATGCATGGCTATGACATAAACATCGGTGGAGGGGATAAATAATTCCTGGGGGATGGGCCTGTGTCTTTGTCTCCCCAGCACCTAGGAGAGCCTAGTTCATAGAAGGCTCTCAATAAATGATTACCGAAAATAAATAGGGGAAAAGTAACAAAGAACGTAAATGATCTAAACCAATGGTTTGATGAAGTACATGTGAATGAGTAAATAAGTGAATAGTTATTATTAACAAATCCCCGTTGGCATGCTGTTCTCTTTCTAATTATATCTGGATCTAATGACTCCTGAATGAAATACCTAGTTAAAAGTCGCTGAGATCAAATGGTTCTAGTTGGCTCAAATTTCATGGGTAAAATGCTTAATAATTAAAACAAAGTCTTTCAAAGAGGAAAAAGACTGTTGCTAGCAAAATTATCAAACTGAATGTCTGTAAAGTGGATGGGAACTTTTGTACCTCCACCTATAAAAACAAAAGCAAAAAAGGAAGGGGACCAAAGGAAAGAAAAACCCTCAAAGCTGGATCCAGAGAGGAGGCTGAACCTGCTCTCCAGGGAAATTCTCTTTCTAGAAACAGCCCAAGAGTATTGGGCAGCCCCAGGTGGCAGGAGATCCAGACAGTCCAGCAGGTTCTCTTGTATTGTTCTCCAGGAGGAGGGGCCGCCGAAGCTCAGAGGCAGATGGTAGAGCCCCAGGGTGGGTGCACTGTGGAGGAGAGTCCTGGGACCACTTCCTTGCCCTGTACCTTAGGGATCAGGGCAGCTCCCATGTTGGGTGGGATGCCCAGCAGCAGCCTAGGATGATGCTCTCCCTGTCCCCTTCTCTCCCATATCCAAATGGTACCCACCCTTCGAAGCCTGTCTCCAATGCAGCCCCTGCCTTGAGGCTTTGGTCCTCCCACCTGAGGGCAGCATCCTCTTCTGAAGCCCTGCAGCATGCCCTCCTTTCCTTCCCTACTTCAAAGGTTTGGTGGAGGAAAGTCTGTCACATAGAGGTCCATGGGGGCTTGGCTAGGGGTGTGGGGACATAGAGAATGGGCAGGAAAATCGCAAATGATCCGAGTGAAACAAATAAAGAATGGAAGTCCAAGTATACTGAAGGGGGCAGGGAAGAGAGGCTGGGAATCACTGGTAGAGACTGACCACGGAGGTGACAATCAAGAAGATGGTGGGGGGGGCGGGTTCTAGGATCTGCACAGAAATCCCACAGGTGGGAAGGAGCTCTGAACTCCCGCCACAAACACACCCCTGCGGCTGGCCCTCTGGCTGGCCCCCGGGAAGAGGTGGCTTAAGTTCTGAGCATGGGTCAGACCTTGCCTGCCGTCCCTGCCACAGGAGGAAACTGTCCCCCCGCTCCGCCCTGGGGGTAAGGAGAGAAGCAGAGAAAGAGGAGCAAAGGAGAGAGGAAGGCCCAACGGAACTCTGCGGCATCATCGATTAGAGCCAGCGAGAGGGTGCCAGGCAGAGATGTGCCTCCCCTTTGGGTCTGGGACAGTGGTCTCCTGAATGTCTTCTCCAGACTCTCTGCCCCTTCTCCCCAACTCTGCAGGCCCCCTCTGGGCAGGCACTGTGCCTGACCCCCAGCCAAGTCCCCCTGCTCCTAGCCGTGCCCAGAACAGACACTGTCACCACATTGGTCCACCTCCCTCTTCTGCTTTTCTTTAAAGACTTATTTATTTATTTGAGAGAGAGAGAATGAGGGGCGAAGGAAGGGGAGAGAGAATCCTCAAGCAGACTCCCTGCTGAGCGTGGACCCCAATGTGGGGCTCGATTCCAGGACCGTGAGATCATGACCTGAGCCGAAATCAAGAGTCTGATGCTCAACCAACGGAGCCACCCAGGCACCCCCTCTTCTGCTTTTCTAACAAGGCAGCTCATTGGCGAGTCTGGGGCTGGGTCCAGCCAAGAAGAGGCGATGCTGCCCGCAACATGCTCACAAAATGTGGCTCTGGGAAGACAGCCCTCTCTTCTGACCTTTGCAAGGGCATCCTCCAGTCTGACCCAGGGGCTCTCTGCCAGTTCACCTTACCTGGATTTCCAGGCAATTCCCCCAGGAGCTGAGTCAGCTGGAGTGACCAGGCTGTGTCTCTCTGCCGGTGAGATGCCACTGGGCTGGCGGGCTGGGAAGAACGGCCTCAATGGGATCACCGAGAATGGAGCCACCAGGGCTCTGAGTTGCTGGAGATGCCTCATCTTACCTTTTTCCCTTCAAAGGGTGAGCCCCTGACTCTGGTCCCCATCCCAGGAGTAGTATGCCTACTGTGAGCCAGGCAGCAGATTACATGCCCAGCCCTTTGAACATGCTTTGTAGGTTGGTATGATGAGGACCGTTTTTCAGATGTGGAAGGAAACCGAGACTCAGAAGTAAGTAAGTATGTTTTAACAACTACTAAGAGGTGGATCTGGGTTTTGAGCCCAAATCTGTCTGATTCCCAGGCTTGCTGTCTTCCCAGTTAGATGCCAAGATACACAGACCTCTCTCCTATTCTTGGAGGGCATGTCTGGCTTTCTCTCCTTCCTTAGCCCAGAGGAAGAGCCTAGAGAGACTCAAATGGACAGTGTCAAGCATGAGGCAGATGGAGGAGGGGAGAAATTCTGGCTCTCCTGTCTTCTCAGAGAGCTTTCATTCACTGATTTTCTCCACAATGGAGAGGCCGGCTGGGTACTGGGCTGGCAATCGCTTATACTCGTTATAACATGATCCTGATACCCTCCAGGGACACAGAACCCAGGGTCTTAAACAACTGAGTTTTTAAACCCCAGCTTACACCTGCCCAGTCTTAGCCATCTGAAAACGTCCGGGGGTCTCATGAGGAACTTTAGCAATGGTGACAGTATTTTCATAGAATTTGAGGGGAAGGAATGGGGCTCCATGAAGGATACAGCCACTGACTTGATCAGAGCAGAGCAAAGACCCACCACCCCCAAGAAGGATCAGTGAGAGAATATCTGGCCCCCGAACTGAGTTCAGTGAACTAGAGACAGAAGTATGTATGTGTAACAGCGGTTCACTTGGTGATGCATAGATGGTGGTGATTTGGCCGTGTGTGTGTGTGTGTGTGTGTGTAGTGGGGGAGGAATACCAAATACACTATCTGGATTGTAACTCTCAGTCAGTTCAAACCCAGCTTTTGCTCATGGACAATCACAAAATAAAAATAAAAATAAAAAAAGCAATTAACTAGAGAGAATACATCTAAAATACTTGGGGATCTCTGGACACGTCAGAGGTACAGGGTCTGGTGCTCACCATAGTAACAGCCCTTTCCCGTTCCAAGCGTGGACTGCCAGGTTCCCAGTGGCCAGTCACGGACCAGGAAGCAGGAAGCCGCAGAGCACCACTGATGGAGGTGCTCCTCGGGGCTCCGCTGCTCCGGGCGCTCGCCGTTCTTTCTCTGCTCTCTCGTACCCCGTCTTTCATTGTGCCAGCGCAAGGCTGCAAACTGATTATATCCTGCCACATTTTTGGCTTTGAATTGTCCTTTGTTTTATGAAATAATGTTCTGAGGAGTTGGCAGGTTTTTTTTCCTAATGTCCTTACCTGGCAAAATAAAAAATGATCAACCCTCTATTTCCCTAATTGTTTGGAAATTTTACTGGTCAGTGAAATCCAAACAACCGGAACCCCTAATGAAAACTCTCCTGCTTGTATCCCACAGGGGGAGGAGAAGAGTGGGGAAACGGAGTCAGGAACATCCCATGCCTCCCCCCCATCCTCAATCAGTGGGAATCTGCTATCTGGGAAAGAGGTAGTAGATTTTTTTTTTTTTTCCTGTCAAAGCTGCCTCTATCTTCTCAATAGGTGAAGGGATGCCCAGTTGTTCACATTCATGTTTTCTAACAGGATCTGTAGTCTTTCTATGACTTGGCACAGACCTCAAGAAAACATCCTAAAATCTTAATGCACGGCGATATATAGCAGCAGCATCATAAACCAGCAGCATCACATTTTCACAGGAATCCAGGGATCCATAAAGGACAGGGGCAGGCAAGAGCGCGAGTCCTTTGCACACACATCCCGAACCTCCAAGTTTGTTTATCCATAATTGCTATGCAAGTATAAATTAGAAAAACAAATGCATCCTGCCTAGAAATGGTGACACCAACCCTGTAAATAATTATAATTTAATCTTATAGCAAAGAGTTCTGAATGACTCCCCTAATGATTTCCTCTGCTTAATTCCTTCCCCACTGAGTGACTTAATAGGAAAAGGAATAGTCTTTCAGATTTGTTTCACTCCAGAAGTTTGGACAATGTGTGGATTCACACCTGGGCGGGGGCAGAAGCTGTGGGAGACCATTCGGCCCACAGATAAATAAGGGAGTCGAAGAGGCTTTGGGACTAAAAGAGACAGAACTGGCAGGCCTATTCATCTTGGCAACTGTTTACAGAAGCAAAAACTTGGGAACGACCTAATAAGAGATCCGATGAGTAAACCCTTGTCGGTCTGACGAGGGAATGCCCCACAGCCATGGCAAGCCTTCGCAAACGTAAGGTGTGTGACGGAACGTGCTGTCATGGCTACAGTGATGGCCTTCCACGTCCAACTGACCTGGGGTCGAATCCTGGCTCTGCTCCTTACTAGCTGTGTGACTTCAAGCAAGTGACACAACCTCTCTGGACCTCATTTTCCTCATCTGTAAAAGGAGGAAAAGGATGCTACCTACTTCACAGAGTTTCTATAAGGAAGAAATGAAATTCCAGCCGTAAGAGCTTAGAACCAGCCTGCGATGCATTGATAACAAATGCTCAACAAATGATGCTATTATTGTGCCTCTTATGTTTTGGAAGCATCTGCAATAATATAGGGAAAGTTTTCATTATATAATGCTAACTTAAAAATATATAACCACAGATAGAGTTTAGGATCCTAATTTTGTAATATTAAAACATATATAAATAGCCAGCTAGCTTGATCCAAGCAAAGCAAAAAAAGGCCGAAGGGGAGTACATCAAACTCTTAATATTTCTTATTCATTTCTCCATGTCTTTTTATGTTTTCTGTAAGAAGCAGATGTGTTACATTTACAGTCACAAAAACAGGTATTTAACAAAAAGAGGCAGGGGGAGGGAGGGCCTCGGGCTGGCAGGGCACTGAGGTCCCAGTGCAGAAGAGGGGCACCCAGGCTTTCGTCCCCACTCCTAGCACCACATGTCCAGCCGCTGCCCCAAACTATTGACAGAACAGCCACCTACCCACAGCTGTCTGTTTTTGGCTCACATGTGCTTTTCTCAACTCCCCATCCAGGGGAGTGAATGATCTGGCCAAGTTCACTCAACAAGCTTATGACACCAAGATCTTCTGACTCCCAGGTCGGATTGCCTTCCACTGTACCAGGACATTTGAGTTCTCGGGGCTACACCGGTCCCCAAATCTCCAAGTCCATATTGGGAGGATTTCAGTTCCCATTCTGTCTCCCTGAAATAGTCAAACTTGGTTCCTACTGTGGGTTTGTCTGGTTTTCTCACCCTCCAAGGACCTTGTCTTACACAGCTGATGTTTCTACCACGTGGCATGACACCTTGTCTGAAAGAGGTATTCAACAAATGTGCCCCTACCTCCTGTTTGCTTCCTCCTCCTCCCTTCCTCCCACTCACACTGACCACCACGTCTCCTTCCCAGGCACTGTCCTCCCCTGACTCTCAGAGTCCTCGGGGACACCTCTTCTGCCCTCCTCCCCTGCGCCGCAATGAAGCCTGCAAGATGTCCCTTATCTTATCTGAAGCACATCTTGACACACCCTTCTGTGGGCACCTGAGGTGCGGACACAGGTCCCCCTGCGCCCTCATCCTGATAACACAGCCACGAGGAGACGACAAGAGAATATTCTAACCCCATACCACCACTCAAGGCTTATCACCCAAACAGGAAGCTGGACACTTCTGGAAGCCAACCTCCGCTCGGGCATGTCCTAAGGGTCTAAGTCTGGGACATTATGAGCAACTAAGGCTGAGAAGTCATGTCATCCTTCTCCTCCTGAACCCATCAACACAGAGTCTCCATGGCGAGTAGAGCAAGCCAGAACGACAGGGAGAAGGTTAGTCCTTCCCATCAGAAACCCAGACATAATGCCTTGCCGGTGCAGGGCCCTGGGAACTGCCACTTAACGATTCTGTTCCCTTTGCTGGATGCTAGAATATACCCTCCACAATTGCAACTGTACTTCAATCATTGCACTGAGACCCATGGCCTGAGAAACAGGACATTTTTAGCCTCAGTGCAAGTCACTCCACCAAGGCTCAACACGAAATTCTTCAGCAAGGGTATACTTCAAATCAGATACCAAAATCATTGTAAAAATGGACCCCGGCTCTGAAAACATGCAGTGAATTTTCATCACGATGAGAACCACACTTGTCAACTGTGGGTCCAAGATGTGGCAAAGGGGTCTCCGAGCGCAGGCCCCACCGCTGAGGAGAGCGTGCATCCGGGTGAGCCCCGGTTTCTGGGGACCAGGGAGGGGGCAGGGCAGTGTGCTTACCACAGGGAGGAGCCTTCAGTGCCTGTGACTTCCAGAAAGTCGTAACCGTCCTCCAGCTGGAAGTCGATAAAGACCAGGGCGATGGTGTCTCCCAGCTCTGCCAGGATGGTCCACGTGCAGTCAGCATTGTTGTGGTACTCCGATGGGAAGTGGGGGCTAGAGATGATGCCACTCTGACCCCGCAGCGTCCCCCCGCAGGCATCGTCAGCTGTGGGCACAAAGACAAGGGGCTCATGTGAGCTGTTCTTGTTTTCAGGCCCTGGCACTCGTGGGCTTCACCCATGACGGGCAGGAAGGGTCCCAGCACGGGACACACAGGCAAGATGGGCCGAGAGCCGTGTCTGACCTGGCCTAGGAATAACGCCACCAGATACTTCCATCGCCCTTACCATGCACCAGGCCCTGTTCTGGGAATTTCAGATCTGACTGTTCTCACTGAACAGACGAGGAAACCGAGGCACAGGGAGGTTATGTCACCTACTTAAGGTCACACAGCCACTGAGCTGGGACTGAACTCTGACATTCAGCGCACCTTTGGGGTACCACACGTACTGCTCTGCCACAAGCAAAGAAGGACTCAGCTTTACTGCCACGGTCACCACTGTGGGGAACAGAACATTTCTTCCCACCTGATCTTAGGAAGCCTCCAATGTGGGGAAACAAAACGAAAACTCAACACAAATCCCTGGGGCGACACTCAAAGAGCTGCCTGGCCAGACCTCTGCGATCCTCCGTCCTACCCTTGTCTGTGGGCCAACTCTGTTCTCACGCCATGCACGGTCAGCCTGCTGCCCTTCACTCACACTGCTCCCTTGGCCTAGGATGCCCTCTTGAGGCCCGCCTCCAATGCCGCCTCTTGGGAGAGCCTCATGCCCTCCAGTGTTTAGTGACTGCTCTCTCCTCTGGGCTCCCACCGCAACACGTCCGACAGTAGACACAGTGGTACATTGCCTTGTCCAAGTGACCCGTTCATCCGTCTGTCTGCCACACCGGTTCTGAGCTCCGCTGGGAACTTCCAAGGGCAGGGACCACATTTTACTCCTCCTGCCACACAACCTGGCAGTTGCAACACTCCAGCTGAAACCCCATTTGAGGCTTGATGTTCCAAAAAAAATGATCTGGGGAACATGCTCTGACACAGAGTAGTTAAGAGGCCTGGTGTCTGAATTATTGCAGACGGCAATCTGAATCCTTTCCCTGCTGCTCACTAGCTGGGCGGTGTAGGGGAAGTCATCCAAACCCCAAGCCTGTTGTCCTGGAGCCTGTATGCATGCGAGCGAGTATAGTACACTTAGCATGTGTTGTTAGAGGCAGGACTATGTGGGGAAGGAAGGAGAAAGGCAGTAGCCATGTTCCAACGTGTGCCAGAGGCAGCCTAGTAACAATAACGAAAGCTCATATTTCTTGAGCACTTAAACTACACCAGGCACCATTCTAACAATGCTTTGAATTTCATGTAGTCCTTACTTTGACCCTGTAAAGTATCATTCCCATTTTGCAGGTAAGGAAACCAAGGCACACAGAGATTCAGGCATTTGCTGCAGGTGACACAGCTCATAGTGACTGCAGGAGCTGAAATTCCAAGCCTGATTCCAGAGCCTGTGTCCTTAACCAATACAGTCTCCCGTCTCCCAGGAGTACAGTTCAGACATGGAGGACATAGATAAAACCGCAAATTACTTTGCTTGGGTGAGTCAGTTTGGGAAAAGTTAACAGAGGAGATGCCCTTAGAGCTAGGTTTTGAAGGATGAATAGGAGTTCTCTAGATAGAGAAGAAAGGGAACGGCATTTAAGAAAACAGGGAGACGAATGTCATAAGCCCAGAAGTACAAAGGCACACGGCATGCTTAAGATAAGTGGTTCTAGGGCGCCTGGGTGGCTCAGTTGGTTAAGCAACTGCCTTCGGCTCAGGTCATGATCCTGGAGTCCCGGGATCGAGTCTTTTAAAGGATTTTATTTATTTATTTGAGAGAGAGCATGAGTGGCGGTAAGGGTCAGAGGGAGAGGGAGAAGCAAACTCACCCGCTGACTTTAAGTTCTACTATTGGGCTCCCTGCTCAGCGAGGAGCCTGCTTCTCCCTCTGACCCTCCCCCCTCTCATGTACTCTCTCTCATTCTCGCTCTCTCAAATGAATAAATAAATCTTAAAAAAAAAATTAAAAAAAAAAAGATAAGTGGTTCTAGATGGCTTATCACAGAGCGAACCGAGAGGAATGGTGGGTGATAGTACTGGAAATGGAGAAGGAGCCACGTGACAGAGAACGCTGGGCCAAGAAGATTTGGAAGCAGCGGACTATATTGGAAAGAAAATGGATTTGGGGGTCAGGAGGGCCTAGATCTGAATTCAGCCTCCACAATTCCCCAGCTTCAATTCTGGCAGCTTCATTTGGCTTTCTTGTACGGTGGTTTGCTGGGATAACTGAACGGGATCGTTAATGGGACAGTGCCTAGTGTCAGCCAGTGGCTGGCCCATGTAGATGCCCAACAAGTACTACGTTCTCCTTTTCCTTCCACTTCATCTTGGTAATCAAAGGTAGTGAAGGAATATGATTAAATTTGCATTTTAGAAAGATCACTGGGGCCATGGCACAGAGGAGGTCTGAGTCAGGGGAGTGGGCAGGATGCTTTTGGTAGGACATAGTCACCAAAGTCCAGGGGAGGCCAGATGAGATCGGAGCTGAGACCCTGGGGACTGCAGGAAGAGCACTGATTTCAGAGACATTTAAGAAGCAGAATCTACAGGCTTTGGCAGTTGGGAGGGATGAGCTCCCGGTTTGGGGCATGAGAATCTGGATGAATGAAATGTACCTCCCGTGACAGGGAACCCAGGAAGGGGATACCTTGTGGTGGGGAAGGCAAGCAGGAGTCCAGTTTTGGATTCCAGGGCTGAGTGTATATGTGGGATGTCCTGGTGGAGAGACGGAGCTGACAGCTGCATATACAGAAGCAGTGGGGGATGGAGGTTAAGGTGAGTTCATCTGGGGGTCCTGAACTATTCTGATTAATGTCATTGTACAGGGTCAAGGTCTATTTCAAGAGAATGAGCCTATTTCCAAATGCGAACTCTTAGCGTGGAGAGGTTGTCCTAACCATCAAAGCCTCAATGAGTGGCAGTGCCAGTGGGAGGAAGAGAAGGAACAGAAGGATTCAGGAGCCAGGCAGGGAAGAAGAGAAAGGACATGGTCTCCACCCGGGAGTGGCCAGTGAGGGAGAGGAGGAGGGAAGGGGGAGGTGGAGGTTTCTAACAGGGCAGCATTATGATGCTGTTTGGGTAAAGGGGGGGGAGGGGGCGAAAGAGAAGGAGCTCTGCGAGACAGTGATGGCCCTCAGCACTCCCATGCTGATTATGAGCTGCTGAGGGTAAACAGGTGGCAGCACCCACAGAGAGCACGGGCCCGGGAGCCTGCGAGGCTGGGAGTCAGCGGGATGAGGAGCAACGGTGGCTCCACGGGAGTAAAGAAGGCCCGGGATGAGCGACATTTAATGATCAGCAGGCAGAAGCAAAGGCCCCTGAATGGAAGAGCGGTCGGGGTCAGGCAGGAGGGGAACTCCGGGTGGGGGGATGGGGTGAGGGAGCAGTGTCAGGAGTGCGGGACGGAGTGGCAAGCCCTGGTCCATGCTGTCCCGTTTCCTCGGGCCTGTGAGTCCAGGTCAGAGCAGCAGCCGGCCATGCTGGAGGGGAGCAGGTCATGGGGGAAGACAGTGACTCAGGCCTCTGTGTGGTGCTGGTCTTAGAAACCCAAGCAGACATCCTACACTGTTCTTAAAACTCAGCCACCCAAGCCCACCCTCGTGCTCTCCGCCCACCAACCCTGACCTTCTGGCATTTCCTTCCCGGAGAGTGTTGGCGCCCTCCACCCAGGGCCTTGTGCCAGAGGGCTGGGGCCATTGGCCCCCTCGCCTGCATGCCACACCCAGCCGGAGACCACACCCCGTCCTTCCTTGTAAGTAGCTCTTGACCCGGCCTCACATCTGCCCTGAACCCGCTCCACGTGAAGCCACGTGACCATCCAAGTCAGCCACAGCCCTGAGGCCTACCCCTGGTCTCCAAACATCCCTCCTGCTCCAGCCCGTCATTCCTCACACACAAGCCTGAGTGATCCTGGAAACACAGACCTGAGGACACCCCTCCTCTCTGTAAGAACCTTCAATAACTCCCACTGTCACTCATGAGAGTAGAACATCCTGTGGCTTATAAAGACGTACGGGGCCTTACTTCACACCAGTCTCTCCCCGCCCACTTCCCACTGCCACACTGGCCTCCTTCCAGCTCTTCTGATGTACCAAGCATCTCCCTGCTCCAGGACCTGGAAAGTGCCAGTTACTCTTTCTGGAAACTTCTTCCCTACCTCGTTGGGCCTGGCTGGCCCCTCCTCAGCCTTTAGGTCCCAGTCCAAGTGTCACTTCCTCAAGGATCTTTCCAGATACAGAAACCCCTTCCCCCCATCTTATGCTTTCAGAGCAGGACATACTTTCCCATAATGAATCATTTCCCCAAATTCATTGATGGGTTATGTCACTTATTTAATGTCTAGACTGTAAACTCCATGAGGGCAGGGGCCATGTCTGTGGGCAGCGAGCCTGGGCAGAGGCTGTTCGGTCACTGTGGCTGGGTGGTGGGCAGCCCCTCATGGCCCTAAGTGCCTTCTGCCATCCAGGAGCTGCCACACAGCTGCTGCCTGAGGCAGGGGCTTTGCCAAGTTCGTTCTCCATGTGAGGTGTAAGTTTCACCCGAAGAAATGTCTTTTAGAACAACATACCTTTGCCTCTGGACCCAGAAGCTCGGTAGCAAGTCTCTCTTGCTGGGAAGGACAAAGGACTGTTGACATCAAGCAAAGGGTTTAATGTCGCTCAATGGAGCCTCGGGGCTACTCAGCTCGGAGGAAATGAAAATGCCCCCAACATCTACCACTTCTCTTGGCATATGGCAGGCACACTCAATAAACAGCTGTTGAACAAGGAAATGAAACAGGACGGGGAAGCTCAGAGAGGTTAAGGAACTTCCCTAAGGTCACACAGTGGATGGCCAGTTAGGATTCCAGCTGAGTCTCTCTGGCACCAGGACTGTGGCTTCTTTCAAGACACCACATGTCCCTGCTTAAAAGCAGTCTGGTAAGCCATCCTGAGATGGTCACTCTCTAGTGACTCACAAATTTCAGTAGCTCCACAAATATCAAAGCTCCTAACCTTAGTCAATGGTTTCTAGACTGTGCTGGAACTGAGGACTCGAGAGTTTGAGGCCCTCTGCCCAGAGCTGCCAGTCCACTGTAGAGGTGGCCCCTTTCCCATTTGAGTGGTCCCTGTCTCTTGGGCTCCTCCAACACCCTGCTTCCTGAACATACCGCTTTGATTGAAGATGCTCTAGAAGTTGTTTGGAGATTTCCTCTCACTTTAAACAAGGCATCGTATTTCATGGTTACAACTTCAGAGCCATAAAATATAACCTTCAGGTGACACCACAGTCCTAAAATATTAATTTACACTTTCTCCTTCTCTGGTAATGGGCAGTCTGCACGGCCATTAAGTCATGTATATTCTAAGGTGCAGGTGTGTGATGTCGAGTGTTGCCCTTCCAAGTTTATGACTTTCTTTATGATCAACTTTAAGTTCTACTGAAATTTCTTCAATTAACTATAATTTTAGAGAACTACCCCTGGGCCCCCTTGGATGTCTGTTAACTCTCCAGTGACTCACAAATTTCAGGTAGGGATAGAGGAAACATCCTACTTCTCCCTTCCTTGCATTTCAGGCCAACGTCAGTGCAAATTCCTGGGCGCCTGCAAGTTTTGGGGCCCTTGGCTCTGGGCTTCTGTCCATATCCTCAATCCTCAGGCTACTCAGCCTCTGAGGAAACAAAAATCCCCATAGGCCCTGGGGGAGAAGCTGCCATCTGACAATTCAAGTGTGAGCACGAGTGCCCTAAAGCCTCGATGTTCCCCCTTTTCCTTGTGCTGTGTGGCTCAGGGTCCTCGGGGGCTCCAGTGACCTGCTCAACCCCTCTTCTGGGGGTTCAGGGTTCTGCCCCTTTATCCTTGGCTTTATCAAAGATACCCCTTCTTAAAATTAAGAAACTGCAATTGCCTGAGAGCATCGCTATTTCTGCCCCTCCCCAACCCTGGATGCCTTCCATGGATATGGTCCCCCAAGGCATCCTTCTGGGGAGAAGAATGCAGGCGGGACATGGCATTCAGTTACATGACTCCGTTGGGCTTCCAGTATAGACCAGGCATTGGGCTAAATGCTTCGCTGGTGCAGGTGTGCTGGACTGTGCTGGAACTGAGGACTCGAGAGTTTGAGGCCCTCTGCCCAGAGCCGCCAGTCCACTGTAGAGGTGGCCCCTTTCCCATTTAAGTGGCCCCTGTCTCTCGGGCTCCTCCAACACCCTGGTTCCTGAACTGCTGTTTACTGCTCAAACTGCTCGAAGAGATAGGTATAATATCATCTACATTTCACAGATGAAGAAAATGCGGTTTTTATTTTATTTTTTAAAAGATTTTATTTATTTATTTGAGAGAGAGCATGAGTGGCGGTAAGGGTCAGAGGGAGAGGGAGAAGCAAACTCTCCCGCTGATCTAGGAGCCTGATGTGGGGCTCGATCCCAGGACCCTGGGATCATGACCTGAGCTGAAGGCAGACGCTTAACTGACTGAGCCACCCAGGCACCCTGGTTCAGTGGTTTTTAAAACTCGCCCGCAGTCACATGGCTACTAACTGCTGGAGCCAGAATTCGAAGCTCGGACACTCTTGACTCCAGACCCACGGAGTTATCCACCTGTTTCCAACGCTGCCCCAGGCCCCGGAGAGGGGCTTTTCTGAGCGAGGCCTGAGGTGGGGGCTTTGTGCTGCCTCCAAAGTGCAGGTCAGCTACCCGTACTCAAGTGGAGGTGGGCGAGTCTTGAGTCAGGCTTCCTCTAAAGGACGAAAGTAGCCCCTGCAGACCCTGGCTCCCCCACCCCCACCACTGAAGTGGCATCTGCCCAGCAGGACCACCTCAGGCCCCTTCCCTGAGGCTTCTCTCCTGGAGCTCACGGGACAGGCTACAGAGGACGGCTCGGGGGGAACACAGAAGACTGGGCAGTGCCTGGCTGCGTGGACCCCTCAGGGGACGCACCCAGGAGAGGATCAAGCTCTCGGGCCCTGGGCCACCAAGCCGGAGCTCTGGAAGCAACAGTGTCGTTGCGAGTCTCCTGCCAGGCGTCACAGGCCACTGTCCTTGTCTGCAGCAGACAGGGGTGGTCAAGATCTTGGCTGGTAGACGCATGGCCTTGGCTAGACTGCGCTCGAGCCGTGTGGCTGCAGGCAAAGTACCTCACCTCTCCGCGCCTCAGTTCCCTCACGTGCACTAGGGGATAGCAAGCTCTTAACCTCCTGGGGTTCCTGTGACGCTTCCATGAGGCTTGAAGGAGGCAGAGCGGGGTCTGGCGGAGAGTTAGTGCTCCCCGAACGCCAGGCTGCATTGGCGCGGGTCAGAATCACGGCAGCTCGCTCTCCGAGTCACCGGTACAAGCAGGGTCCTCTGCCGCACGCGGAGCTTTTATCAACTTGAGCCTCACTTCCCCCTTGTGAGTTAAGCACCGTTATTGGTATTATTTACAGGTGAGCAAACCAGGGCACAGAGAGGTCGAATGACTAGCCCAAGGTCACTCAGCTAGTGGGTAGGAGTGGCAAGGCCAGGATTTGAATCCAGGTGACTGGACTCCAGAGCACACTCTGGATGGTCCTGCTATAGTAACAGTGATGGCAAAGGTGATTGGAGAAGGACTGGTGACCCCAGTGGTAGGAGAGGAACCCCGTGGTTAGTTAGGAACGGTATCTGGGAGCCATAGTGCATTCCAGAATCACTCAAGGTCCCCGCTGGCTGGCATGATATTTGGTACTTTCTGCATTTCGTGTAGTGTGATCAGCACAAAGGGGCCCAGCATGCGGTTCCCAGACCCTTCTGCCACCCGCAGTGCCAACTTAGGGCCTCGTATCCCTCTCCCCACCTCCTTCTAGCTCAGAACTTCCCCAGCCACAGAATTAATACCCGCCCCTCCCGCCCCCCCTCCCCCAAACGTGGATGTCTCACAGGCATCTCAGACTTTATCTGGATGAAATGAGTTCCCTTGATTCCCCTCAGGGCACATGCTTCTGACTCCCTGTGCTAGTCATCCCCATCTCAGTTATCCACATCCCCACCCTGCCAGCACTCGACAAAGAGCCTAGGAGTCAACCTTGACCCTTTGTTCCATCCGCACCTACATGCATCCCATCAGCAGGGCTATTGGCTGTGCCCCCAAACCACGGTCCCTGTCTACCCCCTCCCCTCCATCTCTCCCATGGCCACCCGTGACCCAAATGCAGAATCTCCAGCCTGCTTGCCTGCAGTAGAGGCCTCCTGACCAGTCCTCCTGGTTGTACCTCTTGCTGACTACAGTCCCTCTCATTCTAGCATTCAGAGTGATCTTTTGAAAAAAAAAAAAAAAAAAAGTTCAGCTGCACTATACCTGTGCTTAAAATTCTTCCCTGGCTCCTTCCTGAGCTTAGAACCAAACCCAAACTTCTTGTCCTGCTTCACCACAGCAACCCCTCTCCCCCCACCCCCCCATTTTACTTTGCCACATGGGCCTGTTTTCTGATTCTCTAACAAGCCAAACTCTCCTGTCTCAGGGACTTTGCACCTGTTGTTCCTTTTGCTGGGAATGCCCTTCCCTGGGTCTTCACATAACAACCTCCCCTTATCATTCAGGACTCAGTGCAGATATCACCTGCTCAGAGGGTCCTCTCCTGAGAGGTCCACCTAAAGTAGTCTTCCTATCCCGATCTGCTTCATTTCCCTCAGATCTGAAATTTGTGTATTTGATTTTTATCTGTTTTCTGCCTCCCAGCTGCTAAAATCAAATAAATACTCCATGATCTCTTGGAGACTGGTCTGACTTTTCATCACTGCAATTCTCTGTATCTAGAAAAAGAAATGTCTAACGACCGGCAGTCAATAAATAAGGATTGAGTTACTAACTGGTTGGCACATAGTAGGCACTCATGAAGTTTTTGGATCCTGAGTGAATGAATGAGTAAGCGACCCAGCCCGCTGCTCGTGTTCCCCACTTGAAAACGCGGAGAGGCTTAGCAACACACCATGATCCGCAGCTCTGAGTTGACACGGCATGGCTAGGGCTGACTTGGACCCATCTGACTCCACCCTCTTTCCATGGCACACTGCCTCTGTCTTGCCTTCCCCAGGTTCCTCCCCCTGGGGCTAGAAAATCGGGAATGTAGCTCTGCACGTGCAGCCCGAGCTTCTGCAGACCAATGCCCCCTTCCCCGAGTCGGGACAGCCGGCAGTGTCTGGCTTGAACCTCAGAGGCCAAGCATTGCTTGCTCAAGCTGCTTTCTCTCCACCTGTCTCGCAGCCCCCAGCACATCTGAACCCCATGCCTTCCCCAGATGGGCTTCTTTGCTCCAGGGCCCATGCTCCTCACAAGTCAGAGGCCATTTGCTGAAACCCACATGGTCTTCCTTCTTGTGATTCAAAGAGGTTCCACAAAGCTCAGAGCCTCCCAGGGACCTCTGCCTTTGACAAGGTGCCCAGAGTGACACAAAGCAAAGGGAGGCCATAGGTCCTGCCTCCTTCCCTCTGCCAGCTAGACCAAGCCTTAGAGGGCCAGCAGCCTTGGGATGGGCCTCACTGGAGGTCAGCCTCACACCTGCTCTGCCCCCTAATATCCCAGTGGGTCCTCACTCCCCCTTAATCCAGGCTATGTCCTCCGGCTGAGTCTACCTTTCAGCCAGGCATGTGGCATTTCCTGCCCTCCAACCTGCTCCAGGAAGCCTTGGCCTCAGACCCTGTGTCCCTCGGCACTGCTGGGCAGGTGGGCTAACCCAGGCCAGCAATTTGCCTTTCAGGCTTGTATGCCTACACGATTCGGGTGGGGAATTAGGCCCATCCAGCCACCCACTCATTCAGCAAATATTTACGGACCACTGCCCAGAGGATGAGGTTTATCCACTCACAGATGCCAGCCCTTGAGAATTCCACACTAGAGGAAAAAAGGCCAAAAGGCTTTAATCCTTCCTGAGTGCGAACCGTTAACTCTGGCATGACCACGGCTCCTGGCATCGCGCGGCTCCTGATGAGCACCCTCAGCTCCTGTACAGCTTGGCCTCCTAAGGAAGTGCAGTTTGGAAAATCACTTTCAGAAAATCACTGGCATTATTGAGGACACTTCTCAGACTATTCTTGCATCTTGTGGTGAATCAGGAACCAGAACTGGACCTGGAGCCCCGAGAATGGGGGAGGTGCTGGGACTCGGAGAGTGGGAGAGCCATCTGTCCTCCCCCATTGGCGGAGCCACATCTCAGCCCCCTATGACGCCAAGGAGCCTCCGGGACTTGAAGCCTTTTTGGAAGCCACACTTAACACCCTTGGCTGGCTTCCCTGGTGTGTTCCAGAAGACGGCCTTCTCCAGTGTGGCTAAATTGGAAGCTACTTAGAAAAGACTTAGAAAGATCAGCCTGGGACTCTTTCTGGAAGGGCCTTGTCCATGCTAAGGAATCTGAACTTGACCCCGTCAGGGATGAATAGCCACTGACAGACTGCTAAGCAACAAGTGCTCTGTCGGATCTGTGGCTTAGAAAGTTCACTCCAGCAGTGGAGAATGGACTGGGCCATGTGTGGTGGGAGACTGGCAGATGGCCGCCCAGGGAGGGCTGTTCTGCAGTGGGACAGGTGAGATGAGACGTGAGGTAGTCTGGACCATCACTAGTCAGAGCCCCTGAACAAGGGCAGAGGCTTGGAGGCGAGGGCGGGTGCAGAGAGAGATGCACCAGGACGTGGTGGCTGATGGTGTCAGGGGCAAGAATGGTGAGGGGGGTAAGATGCCACTGGGGTGTCTGGCTTGGCCACCTTGGATGGTGACACTCTTCACTGAGCTGGGGGAGGCACACAAAGAGCAGGTTTGGGAAGAAAGAAAGAATTAGATTTTGGATGTGCCCCATTTGAAGCACACTCCAGGAAAGGTTCAGTAGAGTCTGATACCCAGGTGGGCCTGCAGCGTAGGGCAGAGAGTGGGGCTGGAGACAGAAACTGGAGAGTCACCTCCAAGTGACAATTAGAAGCCACGTAGTGGATGAGAAATCTGCAGAGATGCACGATGTCCCCAGAGGCGAGGCCATGCTGGGCCCTCTGGCATTAAGGGGAAGAGAGAGGCTTGGGAGAAAGTCCTGCCCCAAAAAGGCCCCCCGCGCCCATGAACCACTGCTGTGGTGTGCGTGCTGGGGGAGCACCATCACCCCAGCCCATGCCAGCCCGCCCCCCATGTCTGGACATGCAGGCACTAGACTGGGGGCCGTGAGCCCACCTAGCCAAGGAAGACCTCCAGGAGATGGCCCTCATCACTTATCTTTTACTGGTGGATTAATTAAAAAAAGGCATTTTCACAGTCTGCCAAGTTTCTTCCAGGTGAAGGCTCTCTTTGTTCAGGACAATACCACCCTGGGAAGAGACACATTAGCCTGTAAGGAGATGGCAAAACCAAGAGGCAATGGGGCTCTTGTGCCTAAGAGGTCAATGCAAGTCCCCCCGTGGGGCCAAAGTCAAGAGGGACCAAGAGGAGTTGGCTGGAGAAAGAAGAGAGTGTGTGATGTACACCCCCATGGAAACCTGAGCCTGTCAAGACAGAAGCCAGGGACAAGCTTCCAGGGAGCAGGGGCCGAAAGCTTTTGAGGCTCATGATGACTCAGACTTTCATTCTCAGCCGTTTGCATTGCTGAGCCACAAACTCCCTGTGTTGCCACCAACACCTTCAATAAAGGCTGTGCTGCGGGCAAACACCTTTGTTAGTGGGTTTTGCTTTTTGGTTTGTTTTTCTGCTGAGACAGGGAGAGACTGAAGACCAATGGGCCAGCTTCTTGACTTAAGCTCACAGAGCAGAACCCAGGGAAATGAGGGATGGCAGTGAGTTACAGATTCAGAGGAAGCTAAAGGTGATGAAGATCCCTGGAGACCCTGGGAGGGGAAGTGGATTTCCACCATATTGGGATGGGTGTTGATGTGAACTATATGGCACAGGATGGGGTGGCAGTCCCTCTGCCTCTCATACTTGGGCTACCATTGTTTTCCATTTCCATATTAAAAGAGCGTGGTATTTATAGTGTTGTAAGAGGAAAGAGAATGGTGGGTCTTGTTTCACACCTTAAATACTTGATTTCATACACTATCAGGTTTCATATTCTATTATCACATCACAACTCTGACACCCCTCCTGGGAAGGTCAGAGTGTTCAGCTGTGACATCTTCCGGGCTGGGGGTGGATAGGGATTCTAAGAGGAGTGGAGACAGCAGTTTTAGGCCGTGGTTGGCCACTCAGGGCCACACACCTGTGTGGAAGGGCCAAGGTCTCACCTGATGGGATTGGTCATTCCTGGTATCAATCACGTGATGAGAGGCACATCCCAACTTAGAAATGGGGCCTGAGAGGAGCACTTAGGGAGGTGAGAAGGGAGACTCTCATTCCCTTGGGTTCCACCAAGAAGGACCAACATGGCAAAGAGGAGTAAACAAACATGGGATCACGTGGCGACTCACGCTGACTGGTTGTGGCTTGTCTGTTGGGAAGGAATTCATAGCCGTGTGTGGGCTCAAGAAAGGGTGCTGTGATCAATTAATTATGTCTGCCACTGGAATGGGAACAAGGGAAGAGATATATGTGCCAAGTATTTTCCACCCCTGGTGCAGACAATACAAAGGGCATGCGCTTATGGCGGGAATGGGGAGCCAGGCTCCCCGAGCTAGTCTTTGGACAGTATTTACAGAAAAGCTGCCTCTAAGAGAAAGGTAAAACTTGAACCCAAGGAGAGCTGCATGTTCCAATCATTTCTCAACTCCTTGAAACGATCCCCCCCAGACCTATAGCAGAGTGTTCTGGGACCCACACAATTTAAAGATGAGAGTTTGAAGAAGAAAAGAGTGGTCAATAGTGCAAAAGGCTGTTGAGAGGTCAAGAAATATAAGGGCCAAAACAATTCCCATCTGATTTGGCAACATGATGCAGAATATTGGGGCCAAAGGCCAGTCTGCAGAGGAGTAAATGGGAGGTGGGGGCGGGGAGAGAGAAGGTTGGATGGAGCTTTTGAGATGCTGGGCATTCCTGGTGGCCTGGGGAAACCCTACAGTACAATGTCACAGCATTTAAAAGGTGTCTTAAAAAATCTACATGCATGGTAATCTCAATTATACACATATTCATAATATATGCATAGTGCAGTATAGATTAGAAGACAGGAAGGAAACACGTGAAAATCATTGTTAAAATGAACAAATTTTGTTGCTTCTTTATTCTTCTGAATTTTCTAAGATCATTTAAAAATGATCATGCATTATTTTTATCATCAGATTAAAGGCATGAGAAATTAGCTTAGAAATAAACCCAGCTATTATGGGCTGGAGGGACAATAAGAAATAGGCTGGGAAGGGGGTGACACACCATCCCAGTTTGTCTGGGACTGAGGGCGTTTCCAGCATGCGGGAATTTCAGAGCTAAAAATGGGAAAATCCCAGGGAAACCAGGGTAAGTTGGTCACCCTAGCTGGGAGGCTGAGGTGGTAGGTTTTTTTTGGGGGGGGTGGCTATTGGGGTAAAGAGGTTTTGAGCATATTTGGAGGCTGAGAGGAGGGCTCCATGAAACAGGGAGAGAGGCTGAATTTATAGGAAATTTGTAGGAGAGGGAAAAGAAGAACTGCCAGGGTGAGGTCAGTAGGAAGGGAAGCAGCTGGGGGAGATCCTTGCACACAGATGCTCTGTAACGGAAAAGAAACCGTGTTTCTTCTAGACAGGAGGGTAGACTGGCTAAAAATAAGTTTGTTGATGTGCGGGAAAGGGATCGAAGGAAGGAACACCAGAGGGCTGGAAGGTCAAGTACAGCTGAGAAGCCTCTAGAATAGCTGGGGACCCTGGGGACCCGCGGTGGTCTCCAGACATGCGCTCCCCAGAGGAGGCACCCTAGACGTTGTTGGAGTGGACGGTGTAGCCTTCCCCACTGAAGACCAGGCCCCCCCTGGAAGCTCCAGCATCCCTCTCCGCGTACTGCCCACCCCTCAGACCCTCTCTGGCCACCTACCTCTGCAGGAGGGCAGGGGGAAGTCCCACGTGGCACTGTTCTCGGAGCTGGCGTGGCAGGTGAGTACGGCGTGGCCCTCCAGGAAGAAGCCGGGGTTGCAGCTGTAGCGGACCTTGTCCCCGAGGTTGAAGGTTGAGCCCTGCTGGATGCCATTGGGCAGCCGCCCGGGGTTCCCACACGTGTGACTGGGGAGAACTGTGAGAGAGAGACACACACAGCCTGTGAGCGTGGCTTCAGCCCTGATGCCCATTTCCGTGCATCAGCTGCCCGGGTGAGTCACCTCCCCGGGTCTCATTTCCCCAGTAGACGGGCTGGCCCTCTAAGGCTGCCTAGTCCCTGAAAACGCACGGTGGTCCCGCATTAAGGAGGAGCCACATTTGCGGTTTTAGCCAGATATCCAGGTTTCCTGCCTTTTCTCCTGCACAGCCATGGAGGTGGATTACGTCTGTCCCATCACTCGAGATGTCCCAGGGAAATCACTTTAATTTCTTGGGTTCGGTTGCCCTGGTTTCACACTCCACATTCCTTGAAACCAGGGAAGGGGCACAGAGCATGGCAGGGAGTAGGTGCCCATTAAACCCAGTGTTCCTGGCAGCCAGAGCGGTCCTTAGGCCCCTCGGGTTTGGGAGAATTGAAGGGGTTGTTAGTGCTGAACCAGACAGTGAAGTGGGAAGACAAGAACCTGAGTTCTGATCCGACTGACACACTTAAAGGGGGAGATGGGAGCCAGGGATTACTATGTACAATGTGTGACCCAAGCCAAAGCAATCACGGCCAGCTGTGGGTGCGCTCTCATTATCCCGAGGAAACTGGGGAGGGTGCCAGAGCACTGTAACCTGCCAATCTGGGGGGAGGGTGGGGGAAGCTCCTCTGCCCGAGTCACTGGTTCAACCCAACCCAGCTCCCCCAACCCTCTTCCTTTCTCCCCAGAGTTAGAACTGCCTGCGCCCTGAAGGTCAGACCGCCTACCAATCCGAGATGTCCCCACAGGGCAATGACAAGGGCTCACAGCCATGTCCAGAGTGCCACACAAGTCCGTGTCCATCACTCACTGAGACGTCACTGAAAGGCTGTAGAGCAGGGTGGTGGGGAGTACAGACTCAAGAACTTGGATGTGCATCCTGGACAGATGGCTTACTACCTGTGGGACCCCGAGAAACTCTCTTAACCCCCTGTGCCTCAGTCTCCTCGTTTGCAAGACAGGGATCACAACAGTACTTTCCTCCCTCACCAGGTATTGGGGAGAATTAGATGAGCGAAGATATGCAAAGTGCTTAGGACAGAGCCTGGCAGACACGTAAGACACATGTGAATCCAAGCACACTTCATGAGAGATGTGCACAATTAAAGGCATGTTAAATGTTCTGATGGGATAGAGACCAGGCAGGGGACCAAACCCAGTCTGGGGCAGTCCGAGATGGCTTCTTGGAAGAGGTGACATCTATGATGAATCCTGAGAGATTAGTAAGAATTAGCTGGGCCAAAGAGTGTCCCAGAAAAAGGAAATATCATACACAAATGCCCTGAGGCCAAAGATAACCTTCAGGAGCTCAAGAAGCCTGAAACAAGAGGGCAGGGGTGGCCAGGATGAGAAGTAAAGATGAAGAAGTGGAGTTGGCCAGCCTGAATCCTAGAGAGCTTCCCAGGCCCTTGTTGTACCCTCTTCCTGACCATGTTGCCATCTTCCAGGACCCTCTCTACCAACCCTGATGACCTTAGAACCCTCAGAAAGAAGGCTTTCCCTCCCTCTTCTTATCCTCCCCTTCCAGGAGGAGAAAGCATGGTGTAGAGAGAAATGGCAGACTTTGGAATCACCTTGATCTGGGTCTGCAACCAGGCGCTGTTTCTGTCTTACTCTGTGGCCTTGAGTCATGTGACCTCTCTAAGCCTTGATCTCCTCAACTGAGAAAGGAGAACAATACCTAGTGGTGGAGGGGGTTACCTACACTACATGATGCATGGCTGGCTGACACAGTGCCCAGCACATAGTAGGTGCTCAGAAAATGGCAGATGCCTGACTCCACTGGGTCAGAGGACCACAAGGGCAGGGGCCCTGTCTGGTCCATAGGTGTATCCTGGGAGCCCTAACACAATGCCTGGCACTTGCAGGGACATAATTATGTGTTCATTAATTAGTTGTTTGGGCAAGTTACTCATTCATGAATTAATTCCTTCATGCAACAAAAATTTATTGTGGGCCTATTATGCTGGGAATTAGCAGTGAACTAGACAGGAGGGTCCCTGCCCTCGAGAGGCTGATGTTTTTGTGAGAGTTATCTAAAGGACTGAAGAGCTCTCCATGCCCATGCTCTCTCTCCACCGGGTGTGATGACCCAGATGAAAGGATTACCTCTATCATCTTGCCCGCTGGCCCAGCTTAGCATTTCCACGATCTTGCTGCTGGCTTCCTCAGCATTTCCCATGATCCCATGCTGCTGGCTACCTTGGTGTTTCCGATGATCCCACACTACTGACTTCCTCGGCATTTCTCATGATCCTGCTGCTGGCTACCTGGGCATTTCCCAGAATCCTACACTACTGGCTACCTGGGCGCTTCTCATGATTCCATGCTGCTGGCTACCTAGGCATTTCCCATGATCCCACACTACTGGCTTC